>NC_052173.1:13266073-13525182 GCF_902713615.1 Scyliorhinus canicula
AACCAGTCGCCCAGAGGATTGAGCAATATAACCAAGACAACCACCAGGGATGTGTACAACAGCAGCTCAAAATGCCTCCGCGTTCCAGTGGTGTTGCCTTATCATCCTTCCATGCAATTGTGTATTTTCTGCCCTTGCCTGTCCAAAATGCATTGTGGAAATGTGTTTGGTGAAATGAAAGTCGCTTATTGTCACGAGTAGGCTTCAATGAAGTTATTGTGAAAAGCCCCTAGTCGCCACATTCCGGCGCCTGTTCGGGGAGGCTGGTACGGGAATCGAACCGTGCTGCTTGGTCTGCTTTAAAAGCCAGCGATTTAGCCCAGTGAGCTAAATCAGCCCCTGGGGTGGGTGGTATGTTTTTTGTTTTATAAATTTAGTGTACCCAATTCATTTTTTCCAATTAAGGGGCAGTTTAACGTGGCCAATCCACCTACCCTGCACACCTTTGGGTTGTGGGAGGAAACCGGAGCACCCGGAGGAAACCCACGCACACACGGGGAGAATGTGCAAACTCCACACGGACAGTGACCCGGAGCCGGGACCTCAGCGCCATGAGGCAGCAATGCTAACCACTGTGCCACCGTGCTGTCCGGGGGAGGGGGGGGGGGGGGCGGTAAGGTTGATGGTGGGGGCTACTGACTGGAGAAGTGCTGATTTGTTCTCTCTGATGCCTCCCGAAGCTTTGTTGGAAGTTCTCGTTTGGTGAGTGTGTCTGGTAACTGGTTGTGAATGAAGTGCTGATTGTTCTCTGTGTGACCTCTTCAGACTAATGCTCGGAGCTGTTGCTTTGTCGGGAGTTTAGGAGCCATTAACAGGATTAAGCAAGTGACGGGCTACTAGAAGGGTTCCAACCTGAAGAAAACAATCGGTGTCCTGTTTCAGACGAGTCTCTGTAGACGTCAATTCCGAGAGAGCCTCTTTGTGTGTTTTAGTTCTCGCTTAATCCGGGATCAGTGCAGAATGGGGGGTGGGGGGAAGAGAGAGAAAAGATTGCATCAGCAATGAGCACCTTGTGCATGGAATGCATTGTAACTGTGGCCCATTCCCTGTTTGCTCTTAAACTGTCAATACAATGGCAATTTATGACAGTGATTTTAAAATCCTACACTTCTCCTGCCATGTGATATCATAGAATCCCTACAGTGCACAAGGAGGCCATTCTGCCCATTGAGTCTACACTGACCCTACCTAGGCCCACTCCCCCACCTTATCCACATAACATTACCTAATCTGTATATCTTTGGAGGCTAAGGGACAATTTAGCATGCCCGATCCACCCAACCTGCACATCTTTGGACTGTGGGAGGAAACCGGAGCACCCGGAGGAAACCCACGCAGACATGGGGAGAACGTGCAGGCTCCGTGCAGTCACTCAAGGCCAGAATTGAACTCGGGTCCCTCATGCTGTGAGGCAGCAGTGCTAACCACTGTGCCACCGTGCCTCCCTTGACGGCGTGAGGACCAGATTCTTTTGCGCTGCCTGGGAGTGTGGTGGAGGCAGGCCCAATGGTGGCTTTCAAAAGAGACTTGGATCCCTAATATGAAGATGAAAAATCTGCAATGTTAAGGGGAGTGGCGTTGCCCTAGATGTGAGATAGCACAGGCATGACCAGTCAAATGGCCTCCGATGTTAGATGCTTTGACTCTATGCTGGAGGTGAGATTTGCACAATGCCATGTATCTATTTGAAACTTTAGCCCTGTTCGCTAGGTGATTGCAAACGAGGAAAACCATTCAATTCGCATGGGGTGGCACAGTGGTTAGCACTGCTGCCTCACCGCGCCAGGGACCCGGGTTCAATTCCGGCCTTGGGTCACTGTCTGTGCGGAGTTTGCACGTTCTCCCTGTATCTGCGTGGGGTTCCTCCGGTTTCCTCGCACAGTCCAAAGATGTGCCGGGTAGGTGGATTGGCCATGCTAAATTGCCCCTTGGTGTCCAAAGATCAGGTGGGGTTACGGGGATAGGTGTAGGTTAGGTGAGGCTACGGGGATAGGGTGGGGAGTGGGCCTAGGTGTGGTGCTCTTTCAAGAGTGTCGGTGCAGACTCGGATGGGCTGAATGGCCTCGTTCTGCACTGTAGGAATTCTATGGTTCACCTTCGTTCACCCAACCCAGAGGATCTGGAAGTAGCACGCGATTGGAAGGGAGTGTGCAGTATCATTCCTGAGTTGTAGGGCGGGATTCTCCATTCCCTGCTGCTAAGATCAGGAATGCTGATTGGGAGGAGAATCCCGCATAGGGTCAAAACCAGATCGGGGAGTCTCTACTTCCACCCCACTGGCCATAGTGGACTTCCCACTCCGTGCTGGCAGGAACACGCAAACAGCTGATTCGATATCTCTGCACTCCCTTAATTCCGGTTTTTTTCCCCCCATTCTCCACCATTGGCGGGTGTGCCTTCAGGTACCTCAGCCCCGAGCTCTGGAATTCCCTCCCTAAACCCATCCACCTTTCCTTGTTTAAGATGCTCCTTAAGTCTCCTTAACACTTTGACCAAACAAACTGTTGATCACCAGTCTCAATATCTCTCTGTGACTGTGTCTATTTTTGTGCCTGAAGCACTATGGGGCATTTTTAACATGCTAGAAATGCCAGTTAAAGAACAAAGAAAAATTACAGCACAAGAACAGGCCCTTCGGCCCTCCCAGCCTGCGCCGATCCAGATCCTCTATCTAAAACTGTCGCCTATTTTCTAAGGATCTGTATCCCTCTGCTCCCTGCCCATTCGTGTATCTGTCGAGATACATCTTAAATGACGCTATCGTGCCCGCCTCTCCCACCTCCACCGGCAATGTGTTCCAGGCACCCACCACCCTCTGCGTAAAGAACTTTCCACGCATACCTCCCTTAAACTTTTCCCCTCTTACCTTGAACTCGCGACCCCTAGTAATGGAGGCCTCCACTCTGTGTGTGGGGGAGGAGGGGGGGGGGGGGGGGAGAGCTTGTTGCTATCCACCCTGTCTATACCTCTCATGATTTTGTAGACCTCAATGAAGTCCCCCCTCAACCTCCGTCTTTCTAATGAAAATAATCCTAATCTACTCAACCTCTCTTCATAGCTAGCGCCCTCCATACCAGGCAACATCCTGGTGAACCTCCTCTGCACCTTCTCCAAAGCATCCATATCCTTTTGGTAATGTGGCGACCAGAACTGTACGCAGTATTCCAAATGTGGCCGAACCAAAGTCTTATACAACTGTAATATGACCTGCCAACTCTTGTACTCAATACCCCTTCCGATGAAGGAAAGCATGCTGTATGCCTTCTTGACCACTCTATCGACCTGCGTTGCCACCTTCAGGGTACAATGGACCTGAACTCCCAGATCTCTCTGTACATCAATTTTCCCCAGGACTCTTCCATTGACCATATAGTCCGCTCTTGAATTGGATCTTCCAAAATGCATCACCTCGCATTTGCCTGGATTGAACTCCATCTGCCATTTCTCTGCCCAACTCTCCAATCTATCTATATTTTGTTGTATTCTCTGACAGTCCCCTTCACTATCTGCTACTCCACCGATCTTAGTGTCATCTGCTAATCAGACTACCTATACCTTCCTCCAGATCATTTATGTATACAGTATCACAAACAACAGTGGTCCCAGCACGGATCCCTGTGGAACACCACTGGTCACAGTTCTCCATTTTAAGAAACTCCCTTCCACTACTACACTCATAGAACATAGAACAGTACAGCACAGAACAGGCCCTTCGGCCCTCAATGTTGTGCCGAGCCATGATCACCCTACTTAAACCCACGTATCCACCCTATACTCGTAACCCAACAACCCCCCCCCCCCTTAACCTTACTTTTATTAGGACACTACGGGCAATTTATCATGGCCAATCCACCTAACCCGCACATCTTTGGACTGTGGGAGGAAACCGGAGCACCCGGAGGAAACCCACGCACACAGGGGGAGGACGTGCAGACTCCGCACAGACAGTGACCCAAGCCGGGAATCGAACCTGGGACCCTGGAGCTGTGAAGCATTTATGCTAACCACCCTGCTGCCCTCACTCTGTCTCCTGTTGCCCAGCCAGTTCTTTATCCATCTAGCTAGTACACCCTGGACCCCATGAGACTTCACTTTCTCCATCAGCCTACCATGGGGAACCTTATCAAATGCCTTACTGAAGTCCATGTATATGACATCTACAGCCCTTCCCTCATCAATCAACTTTGTCACTTCCTCAAAGAATTCTATTAAGTTGGTAAGACATGATCTTCCCTGCACAAAACCATGTTGCCTATCACTGATGAGCCCATTTTCTTCCAAATGGGAATAGATCCTATCCCTCAGTATCTCCAGCAGCTTCCCTACCACTGACGTCAGGCTCACCGGCCTATAATTACCTGGATTATCCCTGCTACCCTTCTTAAACAAGGGGACAACATTAGCAATTCTCCAGTCCTCCGGTACCTCACCCGTGTTCAAGGATGCTGCAAAGATATTTGTTAAGGCCCCAGCTATTTCCTCTCACTTCCCTCAGTAACCTGGGATAGATCCCATCCGGACTTGGGGACTTGTCCACCTTAATGCCTTTTAGAATACCCAACACATCCTCCCTCCTTATGCCGACTTGACCGAGAGTAATCAAACATCTATCCCTAACCTCAACATCCGTCATGTCCTCCTCCTCGGTGAATATCGATGCAAAGTACAGATAGATTCAAATTGTTTGTGTCCCCGAGTTTCCAAAGCTCAGTAAATTTATCCTGCTCGCCCATACAGAGAGATTGGTAGGCATCAGAGATGATGCTGGTCGCTTTTGAATACCTGAACTGGGAAGGTGATGGATGTCTGCTGTTCATCTTGCTGTGGGACTTTAATGTTCAGACTGAGTCTCTGGTCAGTACCGCTGTCAAAAACATGGCATCTCTGACAATGCAGCACTGTTTCAGGATTACCTTGAAGTATTAAGTCCAGATACGGTGTTCAAGTGCTTTGAACCCACAACAATGCGCTACTGACTCAAGAACCTATCTATCTCTGTCTTAAAGACACTCAGTGATTTGGCCTCCACAGCCTTCTGCGGCAAAGAGTTCCACAGATTCACCACCCTCTGGCTGAAGAAATTCCTCCTCATCTCTGTTTTAAAGGATCGTTCCTTTAGTCTGAGATGGTGTCCTCTGGTTCTAGTTTTTCCTACAAGTGGAAACATCCTCTCCACGTCCACTCTATCCAGGCCTCGCAGTATCCTGTAAGTTTCAATAAGATCCCCCCTCATCCTTCTAAACTCCAAAGAGTACAGACCCAGAGTCCTCAACCGTTCCTCATACGACAAGTTCTTCATTCCAGGGATCATTCTTGTGAACCTCCTCTGGACCCTTTCCAAGGCCTGCACATCCTTCCTTAGATACGGGGCCCAAAACTGCTCACAATACTCCAAATGGGGTCTGACCAGAGCCTTATACAGCCACAGAAGTACATCCCTGCTCTTGTATTCTTTTTAAAAAATAAATTTAGAATACCCATTTATTATTTTTCCAATTGAGGGGCAAGGTAGTGTATCCAATCCACCTACCCTGCACATCTTTGGGTTGTGGGGGTGAAACCCATGCAAACACTGGGAGAATGTGCAAACTCCACACGTACAGTGACCCAGGTCCGGGATTCGAACCCGGGTTGTCAGCGCCGCAGTCCCAGTGCTAACCACTGTGCTGCTCTTACCTGCTCTTGTACTCTAGCCCTCTTGACATGACTGCAAATATTGCATTTGCCTTCTTAACTGCCGACTGAACCTGCATGTTGTTGGCCTTTTTGAGCATTTATTATTCCACCATTTGAGCTCTATAATTTCCTCCTCAAATTTAAGGCCTACCTCTTTAGCCCAGCAATATCTCCCTATATCAAAAGCAATGTTCCTCTGAAGTACCTTGGGTTGCTTTATTAAGTAATAGGGGCTGGTTTAGCTCACTAGGGGCTGGTTTAGCTCACTCAGCTAAAATCGCTGGCTTTTAAAGCAGACCAAGCAGGCCAGCAGCACGGTTCGATTCCCGTACCAACCTCCCCGGACAGGTGCCGGAATGTGGCGACTAGGGGCTTTTCACAGTAACTTCATTGAAGCCTACTCGTGACAATAAGCGATTTTCATTTTCATTTCAAGTGAAAGGTGCTGTACAAATGCAAGTTTTTAACTGAATTAAATTGACACCTTTATTGCTCCAATGATGCCGCGTCCAAGCAAATCTTGGTTGCGCCGTTCTTCAAAATGTTTTCTCCTCCGTGGCTCGTGCAAGGGGAGGCGACTGTTGGATATTGGACAGGATTGAAGGAAAATCCTGCATGGTTTATTTTGGCCAAAGTGTCTTCTTCCTGTCTTGGAGGTGGTGTTGTGAGGGCTGGGGATTAAGCTAGTCTTAGCAACCCAGGAGCTGTGGTTTGTGGGTTGGCACCAATAAAATATGCCCCCCTGCCCCCACAATAATCTTGCTAAATTCAGAATCTTGAGGAGTGGGCAAAAATTACGAGCCTTGTCCATATCACGGCTTGAGAATTTTTAATGAATTAACTTAATTGATTAATTCTGAAAAGAGATGTGTCTTTAATTTGAGAGCACATAAGCAGAGTGACTCCACGAAGCGGGCATTGAAATGAGGCCCGTGGGTGGGGGCGTGGCGATAAGGCAACACTTATTTCCCAACCTTACTTGTCCGTGTGTGTGTCCGTCCTCACATGCATGACTATGATCTTTGCTATCTCCCATCTTTCAGGTCACTGCCCTGCTGCAATACTCCACTTCAGTCAATAGTAGCAATTATTCCACTCAAATGTGCAATTTAAATGTGGATTGGAATGTGACCTGAATTGTCTTCTATAATTTATTATGTACTTCACTAAGCTGAAGATTGGGAACATTTACCAGTACATGGACCCATTCTCCATTAATTGTTTGGAACCTTTGGCCCTATTTATTTTATTCACTCGGCTCCTGACCTCATTACATCCTTGGTTCAAACATGGACAAAAGAGCTGAACTCCAGAGGTCAGGTGATAGTGACTGCCCTTGACATCAAGGCAGCATTTGACCGAGTTGGCATCAAGGAGCCCGAGCCAAACTGGAGTCAACGGGAATCATGGGGAAACTCTCCACTGGTTGGAGTGCTACCTGACACAAAGGAAGATGGTAGTGATTGCTGTCGGTCAATCATCTCTGTCCTGGGACATCACTGCAAGAGTGGTGTCTTAGGCCCAACCATCTTCAGCTGCTTCATCAACTATCTTCCTTCCCACTTCAGGTCAGATGTGGGGAAGTTCACTTTCAGCACCATTCACGACGACTCAGATACTGAAGCAGTCAACATGCAATTGCCGCAAGACCAGGACAATATCCTGGGCTGACAAGTGGCAAGTAACATTCACACCACATAAGTACCAGGCAATGACCATCTCCTACCAGAGAGAATCAAACCATCCCCCCCCCCCTTGACATTCAATGGTGTTACCATCACTGAATCCCCCACTATCACCATCCTGGGGGTTACCATTGACCAGGAACTGAACTGGACCCAGCCATATAAATACTGTGGCTACCAGAGCAGGTCAGAGGCTGGGAATCCTGCGGAGAGTAACTCACCTCCTGACTCCCCAAAGCTTGTCCACCATCTACAACGCACAAGTCGGGAGTGTGATGGAATACTCTCCACTTGCCTGGATGAGTGCAGCTCCAACAACACTCAAGAAGCTCGACACCATCCAGGACAAAGCAGCCCCGCTTGATTGGCATCCCATCCATAAACACTCACTCCCTCCCCCACCGACACACAGTGGCAGCCGTGTGTACCGTCTACAAGATGCACTGCAGGAACTCACCAAGGCTCCTTAGGCAGCACCTTTCAAACCCACAACCGCTACCATCTAGAACAGGGGTGGGCAAACTACAGCCTGCGGGCCGCATGCGGCCCGCCAAAGGTCTTTATGTGGCCCACCAAGTCATTTTAAAAAAAAAAAAATTTTTTTTTTTCAAGGTTAATGGTGGGGGGGGGGGTATTGGATTACTTACTGGTATAGGGTGGATACGTTGACTTGAGTAGGGTGATCATTGCTCGGCACAACATCGAGGGCCGAAGGGCCTGTTCTGTGCTGTACTGTTCTATGTTCTATATGAGGCGCCCAGAATCATAACCGGGTGAAGTAATTATTTTACTTAATATACTATGCGGCCCTTTAAAATTGTGAATTTCTGAATGTGGCCCTTGCACGGAAAAGTTTGCCCACCCCTGATCTAGAAGGACAAGAGCAGCAGATACCTGGGAACCCCACCACCTGGAGGTTCCCCTCCAAGTCACTCACCATCCTGACTGGGAAATATATCGGCCGTTCCTTCACTGTCGCTGGGTCAAAATCCTGGAACTCCCTCCCTAACAGCACAGTGGATGTACCTACACCTCAAGGACTGCAGTGGCTCAAGAAGGCAGCTCACCACCACCTTCTCAAGGGGCAATTAGGGATGGGCAATAAATGCTGACCAAGCCAGCGACGCCCACATCCGTACAAATGAATTTGAAAAAATGTAAGTTGCCCACAATAAATCAGTATCCAGTCATTGCCACTGGAATTGTGTGGCTAGTTAATGTAGTTGCTGGTAAGAACAGGATTGGACAGGGATCACTTAGAAACACGTGATCGTCTACATTGTTGTTGGTGGGAGCTTGTTGTGGACCAACTGGCTGAAGCATTTCCTACATTCTCTAACCGTGAGTTAATAGTGCTACATGAGCTGTCGCTGTGGAAATAGTGCAGTAGCTTTTATTGTTGGTAATTTGTATCAAGTGAAATGGGTGACTAGATTTTTTTTTTTCTCTGCCCGCAATTTGAGTGAGAAATTTGGCCAGGGCATTGAGAACGGCTTGCTTTACCAAAAGTGCCACAATCATGTTCACCTAAATGTGTCTCCTTCTGCAACGTGGCATCCCCCCCCCTATGTATTGAAGTGTTATCCCAGACAGTGGACTCTGGTCTTGTAATGGGGATTGAACTGCTGACTTTGAGGTCAAAGTGCTGCCAATTTAACCACGCTGACGCTGGCGTTGAAGGTGGCCCTGGCAACATTGTGCTTCTGGAACCAAAAAAGGAAATGCTGGAAAATCTCAGCAGGTCTGGCAGCATCTGAAGGGAGAGAAAAGAGTTTTGAGTCCAGATGACCCTTTGTCAAAGCCCTGCCCCCTGGAGGTCATGTGATGAAACCTGCATCAGAATTGGTCATGCTCAGAATGGAAACTGTTGAAAATGTTGCTATGACCAAGAGTGTTTTTAATTCTCCGCCCAGTTAAGGGGCAATTTAGCGCGGCCAATCCACCTATCCTGGAGATCATTGGGTTGTGGGGGTGAGACCCACGCAGACGCCAAGACGGCCAATAGTGTTGGAGGGGGACGCCATAGGTGCATTAAAGGGGAAGCTAACCAAACACGTGAGAGTGACAGGAATGGAGGAATATGCTGGGTTCGATTAAGGAACGGTGGGAGGAGATGTGTGAGGAGTTTAAAACGCTGGTTTGGACCCAGTACGGCCAAATGGCCCGTTTCGGAGTAAATACATGCAAGGGCAGCCAAAGACTGGAGAAGATGATCCACCAGCACCGCATTCTCAGAGGGAGAAATGCATTTAGTGTTTTTTTAAAAAGTGCCTTCCGAGTGGGTTTTTATTTTGCTAATATTGCTGAGTAACCTGCCTGGGGATAGTGTACGAGAGCCGGAGCCGATGGTGTGTTTTTCTAAGCCAGACGAGGTTAATGTGCAAAAAGAAGTGTGACTGATTCCTCTGACTAGCCTTATTATGAAACCGAATTGTAAAATAAAAATAGCTGTATCCAGGAGTTGGTGCTTGGGCACAGGCCACCTGCTGTAGCAGCCAGTGTTGTTGTTGGACACACTGCTGAAGGCGTGGGAGATGCCAGAGTGTATTCTTTGGATGTTTGAGCATAATACACATTAAGATAACGTGTATTATGTTTGCACAATGATTCTGCCCTCCCTTTTTTTTGCTCTGTTTCAGGAGGTGCCAACTCTTACCAAGGAACATGACCACCTTTTATCTTTTTGTGCATTGGCAGTGAGTTGGCATCTATTTAGCCTTGCTTTAATATATTCACAGGATGTGGTTGCTGCTGGCAAGGTCTGTGTTTATTGCCCATCCTCCCGTGGCATTATCATTGCTCAATCCCCACTATCAACATCCTGGGCGTTACCATTGACCGGAAACTGAACTGGACCCAGCCGTATCAGATGTGACACCTGCCCCTTTACCTCCTCCATGCTTAACATCCCAGGCCCAAAACACTCATTCCAAGTTAAGCAGCGTTTCGCTTGAACCACTTCCAATCTGGTCTATTGCATTCGCTGCTCCCAATGTGGACTCCTCTATATCGGAGAGACCAAACGCAGACTGGGTGATCGCTTTGCTGAGCATCTTTGGGTCGCTGACCTTCTCATTGCTCGCCATTTTAACACAAGACCCTGCTCCCATGCCCACATGTCTGTCCTTGGCCTGCTGCAATGTTCCAGTGAAGCTCAACGCAAACTGGAGGAATAACATCCCATCTTCCGGTTAGGCACACTACAGCCTTCCGGCCTGAACATCGAATTCAACAACTTCAGATGATTAGCTCTATCCCACCTCGACCCCTTTGTTTTTATTCCATTTCATTTGAACTGTCTTTTACCATTTATTTCTCTCTTGCCTTTCTTTCTATATATTCCCCCCTCCCCCCCCCCCTTTATCCACATTTCCTTCCCCTCCCCCCACATCACCATCTGCTTTTATCCAACCATATCAATACTGTGGCTACATCAGAGTCGGCATGGTTTTATGAAGGGTAGCATGGTGGTTAGCATAAATGCTTCACAGCTCCAGGGTCCCAGGTTTGATTCCCGGCTGGGTCATTGTCTGTGCGGAGTCTGCACGTCCTCCCCGTGTGTGCGTGAGTTTCCTCCGGGTGCTCCGGTTTCCTCCCATAGTCCAAAGATGTGCGGGTTAGGTGGATTGGCCATGCTAAATTGCCCATAGTGTCCTAAAAGTAGGGTTAAGGGGGGGGGGGGGGGTTTGTTGGGTTACGGGTATAGGGTGGATACGTGGGTTTGAGTAGGGTGATCATTGCTCGGCACAACATCGAGGGCCGAAGGGCCTGTTCTGTGCTGTACCGTTCTTTGTTAAAAATCATGTTTGACTAATTGTGGTCACTGTTCCCAAAATGCTCCCCTACTGAAACTTCTACCACCTGGCCGGGCTCATTCCCCAATACCAGGTCCAGTACAGCCCGTTCCCTAGTTGGACTGTCTACATATTGTTTTAAGAAGCCCTCCTGGATGCTCCTTACAAACTCTGCCCCGTCCAAGCCCCGAGCACTAAGTGAGTCCCAGTCAATATTGGGGAAGTTGAAGTCTCCCATCACAACAACCCTGTTGCTTTTACTCCTTTCCAAAATATGTCTACCTATCTGCCCCTCTATCTCCCGCTGGCTGTTGGGAGGCCTGTAGTAAACCCCCAACATTGTGACTGCACCCTTATTCCTGATCTCTACCCATATAGCCTCGCTGCCCTCTGAGGTGTCCTCCCGCAGTACAGCTGTGATATTCTCCCTATCCAGTAGCAACTCCGCCACCCCTTTTACATCCACCTCTATCCCGCCTGAAACATCTAAATCCTGGAATGTTTAGCTGCCAATCCTGTCCTTCCCTCAACCAGGTCTCTGTAATGGCAACAACATCATAGTTCCAAGTACTAATCCAAGCTCTAAGTTCATCTGCCTTACCTCTTATACCTCTTCCATTAAAACATATGCACTTCAGGCCACCAGACCCACTGTTTTCAGCAACATCTCCCTGTCTGCTCTTCCTCAGAGCCATACTGGCCCTATTCCCTAGTTCTCCCTCAATGCTTTCACCTTCTGACCTATTGCTCCTGACCTGCCATCTGACACTAGCAAACCCTGCGGCCAGGATATTTATGCCTCTCCAGTTTAGATGCAATGCGCCCTTCTTATACAGGTCACACCTGCCCCGGAAGAGCTCCCAGTTGTCCAAATAGCGGAAACCCTCCCTCCTACACCGGCTGTTTAGCCGCATGTTTAGCTGCTCTATCTTCCTATTTCTAACCTCACTGGCACGTGGCACAGGGAGTAATCCCGAGATTACAACCCTAGAGGTCCTGTCTTTTAACTTTCAGCCTCACTCCCTGAACTCCTGCTGCAGGACCTCATGCCCCTTCCTGCCTCTGTCGTTAGTACCAATATGTACCGCAACCTCTGCCTGTTAGCCCTCCCCCTTCAGGATGCCCGCTACCCGTTCTGAGACATCCTGGACCCTGGCACCAGGGAGGCAACATACCATCCTGGAGTCTCTTTCACATCCACACAAGCGCCTATCTGTGCCCCTGACTATAGAGTCCCCTATGACTATTGCTCTTCTGAGCTTTGACCCTCCCAGCTGAACATCAGAGCCAGCCGTGCTGCCACTGCTCTGGCTGCTGCTGCTTTCCCCTGATAGGCTATTCCCCCCGACAGTATCCAAAGGGGTATACCTGTTCGAGAGGGGGACAACCACAGGGGATTCCTGCACTGACTGCCTGCCCCTTCTGGTGGTCACCCATCTTTTTGCCTGCACCTTGGGTGTGGCCACATCTATATAACTGCTATCTATGACGCTTTCCTCCACCTGCATGTGATTGACAACATTATCGTCTCTGGGCCAACTCCATTGCAGCCTCGTTCAAATCACTCAACTTGCCCCTGGAGACTCCCAGGATCAATCATCCACAGGCTAGAAATAAGGGACTCGATGCATTCCTTTGAGGGGAGGGGCGAGGAGGGGGAGTGGGGAGGAAGAGTGATTTGGGGGCGGGGGGAAGGAAGAGTGATTCCTCTGCAAGCTTATACAGTCAGTGTTTTTTTTAAAGAAAATTTAGATTAGCCAATTATTTTTTCCAATTAAGGGGCAATTTAGCGTGGCCAATCCACCTACTCTGCACATTTTTGGGTTGTGGGGGCGAAACCCACACAGACACGGGGAGAACGTGCAAACTCCACACGGACAGTGACCCAGAGCCGGGATCGAACCTGGGACCTCGGCGCCGTGAGGCGCTTGTGCTAACCACTAGGCCACCGTGCTGCCCACCCACAGTCAGTGTTGATGGATTATTCAACTGTAGGATGCTTCACACTCCAGCCCAATCCTTTTCCCATGTTCCATATCCATGCAGCAGCTGTCATAGATCATAGAATTTACAGTGCAGAAGGAGGCCATTCGGCCCATCGAGTCTGCACCGGCTCCTGGAAAGAGCACCCTACCCAAGGTTAACACCTCCACGCTATCCCCATAACCCAGTAACCCCACTCAACACTAAGGCCAATTTTGGACACTAAGGGCAATTTATCATGTCCAATCCACCTAACTTGCACATCATTGGACTGTGGAAGGAAACCGGAGCACCCGGAGGAAACCCACGCACACACGGGGAGGATGTGCAGACTCCGCACAGACAGTGACCCAAGCTGGAATCGAACCTGGGACCCTGGAGCTGTGAAGCGATTGTGCTATCCACAATGCTACCGTGCTGTCACTGTATAGTGATCAAGAAAAGGGATGCCCTTTTCTTTTTCCGTGAATTACAAAATGTGTCTCACTTCTTATTGCTTGTTGTTGATATTTGGCAATAAATTGGGCAGGTTCTCTGAATGAGGAAATACCCCCTCCATAAACCTGAAGTCATCCAAAACTCTGCCTGCGTCCGATACGTGTCGAGGGCAGCACGGTAGCACAGTGGTTAGCACTGTTGCTTCACAGCACCAGGGTCCCAGGTTCGATTCCCGGCTCGGGTCACTGTCTGTGTGGAGTCTGCACGTGCTCCCCGTGTCTGCGTGGGTTTCCTCCGGGTGCTCCGGTTTCCTCCCACATGCCCTGAAAGACGTGCTGTTAGATGAATTGGACATTCTGAATTCTCCCTCTGTGACCCGAACAGGCACCAGAATGTGGCGACTAGGGGCTTTTCACAGTAACTTCATTGCAGCGTTAATGTAAGCCTACTTGTGACAGTAAAAACCATTAAGTCCCATTCACCTATCCCTGTGTTTCTCTGACCGACCTTTGGTTCTCCTCTAGTAACGCCTCAATTTTGAAAGCTCTCATTCAGCTTTTCAAATCTCTTCAGCCCAACTCTGTAACCACCTCCTGTTCCACAGCCCTCCCATTTCTGTGCTCCTCCAATTCTGACCACTTCAGCATCTGTGATTCTCCTTTTTGTGCCTTCTGCTTGCTGGTGTGTAACACTAGAATCCTATTCCTAAACCCCTCTTTTGAAGAACCCTCTTGAACATCACACATTCACCAAGCTTTTGACTGCCTGTCGTAAACCTCCTTCTGTAGCTTGGTGTCAAATTTGGTATTGATGACGTTCTTGTGAAGCACCTGGAGGTGTTTTGCTCTGTTTTAAATTTTTTAAAAATAAATTGAGAATATCCAATTTAGCGTGGCCAATCCACCTACTCTGCACGTCGTCTTTGGGATTGGAGAGTCTGTGGGGCAGAAAGAGGCCATTTGGACAATCGAGTCTGCACCGGCCCTTGGAACGAGCATCCTCCTTAATCCCACGCCTCCGCCCTATCCCAGTCACCCCATCTAACATTTTGGACACTTAAGGGACAATTTAGCATGGCCAATCCACCTAACCTGCACATCTTTGGACACTAAGGGACAATTTAGCATGGCCAATCCACCTAACCTGTACATCTTTGGACTGTGTGGGAGAAAACCGGAGCACCCGGAGGAAACCCACGCAGACACTGGGAGAACGTGCAGACTCCGCACAGTCACCCAAGGCCAGAATTGAACCTGGGACCCTGGCGCTGTTGAGGCAGCAGTGCTAACCACTGTTCTGGGGGGGGTGAGACCCACGCAGACACTGGGCGAATGTGCAAACTCCACACTGACAATGACCCGGGGCTGGGATCAAACCCGGGTCCTTGGCGCCGTGAGGCAGCAGTGCTAACCCCGTGTTTTGCTATGTTAAAGACACTATATAAATGCAAATTGGGCAGGACAGCACTCTGAAGGGCTTTGACCTTTGGTCTGAAGTGGTGTTCATTTGGACAAGTAAAAAGGTTTTGAGGTGCGGTTCATTGGGTTTCGTAGTCGCCAGTTTGGCAAGCTGCTCACTTAATCTTTCATTTACAGTTTTTGTAACTGTGTTTTGAGCACGAACCTGACATGTAACTGCTCTGTCTGTCTCTTAGTTGCAGAGGCAGGCATATATTTTAACGACCTGCCCTCCAGCCGTTCCATTTAAAGCCCTGTAGCGAGACTTTGCTCCTCCTTGGCCGCCGCTGAAGTACTTTGGACAGGGTGTACCACATTGGTGTGAGGTGTAAGCATTCCTGCACAGAAAACATTAACTCGTTGAAAAATAGTCTAACGTGTCTTGGGTTTCCTTCACCGCTCGGGGGCAGGAGGGGTTCGGCTGGTGTTCGAGGCTTTCCGTAAAATGCAATAATAGTTGCAAGGGTTTTTTTTTCTCTCTACACCACTGTGCATCTGTCCACTTTGAGACTTTTGCTGTCGCTTAATGGGTGGGTGTGAAA
Organism: Scyliorhinus canicula; assembly: GCF_902713615.1. Lineage (NCBI taxonomy): Eukaryota > Metazoa > Chordata > Chondrichthyes > Carcharhiniformes > Scyliorhinidae > Scyliorhinus > Scyliorhinus canicula. The sequence continues at coordinate 13,281,649 of NC_052173.1, forward strand.
TTTTACTTTGATCCTTTTGCACTTGGCTGTGAGAAAAGAGCAGTATAATTATAGACTGCCTTTCCAAACCTTGGCTATCTGAAGGAAGCATCTTGCCACTGGGTACGAGCAATTTAGAGAGTGAGCTTTGAATGCTGTGAACAGTTCTTGTCTTCACGTTTATTAAAAGGCCATGGAGGTGCTGGACAAGTTGTAAGAAAGATCTAGTAGAATGATACCAGGGCGAAGAGCTTGTATCAATCAGGAAACAGGTTATGGTTCCCAAGAAAAGACCAGTCCCATGGAGTGGCTCAACAGCTGAAGGTGTTTGATACGGTCGACGTTTCAAAAATATTTCCACTTGTGGGCCATCGATGTAAGATGACTCTAATATAATCCATCAGGGAGTTGAAGAGTTGAAAGATTTTGCAGCACTGTAAATAATGTCCCTGTCTTTAAGCCAGTAACGCCAGGTTTCATTCCCACTCCAGGTCTTGAATCTCAAAGGACTAAAGATTGCAATCTTGGCCACTGCTGTGAGCAACACAGGAGAAAATTCATCGCAGAGTGTCTCTTTTCCAATTAAGGGGCCATTTTAGCGTGACCAATTCACCTGACCTGCGCATGGGTCGCGGGGGGTGAGACCTACGTAGACACGGGGCGAATGTGCAAACGCCACACGGGCCGGCATCGGACCCGGGTCCTCGTTGCCATGAGGCAGCAGTGCTAACCATGGCGCCACCCTCATCATAGCTTTTAAAAACAAGTATATTTTTTGCATTCATTGGCCACAGAACATTGGAGCTGGTGGGGAGAAAGGCGGGGTGTCGCCAAGAGCCATCTAATTGGGATAAAGAGAAGATTTGGGTTCACGTTCGAATTGGCTGTGCATCACACGATTGGATCTGTTCAGGTGGCCATTTGAGGTGGAGGCATTAGGAAGGGGGTCATGTGGTGAAACCTCCCAGGAATTTGGCCAATTTAAAGATGGCAAGCCTGGCTGTTTTTTGTGGCGAGCTGGGTGGGAGTTTGCCTGTGGTGTCTCTTTCCACCGCCCCCCCCCTCCCTCACCCCCACCCCCAACTGCTGCTGTAATAGTAGACTGACACTGCCTATAAAACCATCCTTCCCAGGGCTCTGAGGTGTTTGGGGGAGGGGGGAGGAATCCGAGTGGGAGAAGGAGAGAAAGGTAATGCAATTGAAGAAAAAAATTTAGTGCAGTGGCTCGTGTGTTTTTTTTCTCTGCCTCGCGCTTGACTGCAAACAGTTCTGAATAAATCCTCCTGCCCCTCTTGTAGCAGGATGTCAGCTGTTTCTATCTGACTACACTCAGCCAGCACCGTTGCTGTGGCAACTGCTTAGAAGGCTGTTCTCAGCTGTCGCTGTAATTGTGCTTTTTAGCCCAACCCTGTTCTGTGAGAACCTGACCGTGCTCAGCAACTCATTGCATACCCGTGCTTGCTCTGCAAAGGGATTTTTTCTGAAGGGCCTTTATCATGTATTTCTGGTCAAGAATAAAGTGAGGCTTTGTTTGATCGCTGAGTGTGTGGTTTTTATTTTGCACACTGTCTGTGCCTTGACTGTTTGCACGTGTTCCTGCAGATTATCTCGCAAACACATTTTTCAAAAAGGTGACGCTTCACGCCACAAGGTGTGGCAGCTTGCTGGCGGGCTGACCCAGAGGTCGCCAATATTGGAACAGGAAGAGGCCATTCAGTTCCTTGAATCTCTTCCCGCCATTTCATTAGATCATGGCTGATCTGTATCTTAACTACAAACTACATGCAGTGTTTATTTTTAGTAGTTTCATGGCCATCGTTGGCGAGGCCAACATTGGTTGCCCGTCCCTAATTGCCTTTGAACTGGGAGGAATTTCAAAGGGGCTGTGGGCCTGGACTCACCTGTAGGCCAGACCAGGTAACAATGGCAGATTTCCTTCCCTCCAGACTGTGGGCAACATGGTGGCACAGTGGTTAGCACTTCGACCTCACAGCGCCATTGACCCAGGTTCAATTCCAGCCTTGGGTGACTGTCTGTCTGTGTGGAGTTTGTACGTTCTCCCCATGTCTATGTGAGATTCCTCCGGGTACTCCGGTTCCATCCCACAGTCCAAAGATGTGCCTCTCTATCAGTCTGCAAAATCTGTATCTCCTCTTCACTGTCTGCTTTCCCACCTGTTTTAGTATCATCCACAATTGTTACATTCTGTCCCTGCTTGCAAATCATTTATATAGATTGTGAACAGTTGAGGTCCGAGGATTGACCTCTATGGCACCTTGGTCAAGGACAATTGGGGAATAAATGCTGGCACAGCCAATGGTGCCCACATCTTCTTGCTAATGTCCAATCTCTAGAAAGCAAACTAGACGAACGTCAAGCCAGACTCACTTTTCAAAACAGACTTGAGGAACTGCTGTGTGCTCGGCTTCAGAGACATGGCTCAATGCTGCTTCACCGGACTGTGCCCTTCAATCAGAGGGCTTCTCAATCCACCGAATGGACCGTACGGCAGCCTCAGGCAAGGCCAGGGGAGGTGGGGTCTGCCTCCTGATCAACACCTCCTCCTGGTGCCTAGATGTAGCAACACTGGCGAGTTTCTGCTCCCCGGACCTAGAATACCTGACGCTAAAATGCCGCCCCTACTACCTTCCGCGGGAGTTCAGCTCCGTTATCCTGACGGCAGTTTACGTCCCACCCCATGTGAATGTGAAAATCGTGCTGGACAAAATATTCACCACCACAAATAGCCTTGAAACGAAACATCCCGAAGCCTTGTTCATTGTAGCTGGGGGACTTCAATCAGGCCAAGCTCAAGAGCGTACTACCAAGTTACCACCAACACGTCACCTGTTCCACCAGAGGCCCAAACATCCTGGACCACTGCTACACAGACAACTAACATGCCTACGGGTCTATCGCCCGCCCGCAAGGTCTGCAAGACATAACGGGCTACCAGATGAAGGCATGTAAAATCACACAGCTCCAATGCGCCACTCCCCGCTGAGCTCAACGCATTCTATGCCCGCTTTGACCAAGTCAGCGAGAGCGAGCCCTCCACCCCAGAAGCCTCGGATGAACTTGTATCTGAGATCATCATTGCAGACGTCAGAGCAGCCTTCTCAAAGGTCAACCGAAGGGCCTGTTCTGGGCTGTAATGTTCTATGTTCGAAAGGAACTTTCAAGCGGTTATTGGATAGGCACATGGAGCACACCAGAATGACAGGGAGTGGGATAGCTTGATCTTGTTTCAGACAAAGCTCGACACAACATCGAGGGGCTGAAGGGCCTGTTCTGTGCTGTTCTATAACGCTCGGAAAGCCACTGGCCCGGATGGGGTACCCGACGAGCACTCTGGTCTTGCGCGGATCAGCTGGCGGGGGTATTCACAGACATCTTCAACCTCTCTTTACAACAATCTCAGGTCCCTATCTGCTTCAAGAAGACGACCATCATCCCTGTACCAAATAAAGTCAAGCAGCGTGCCTTAATGGCTATTTTTTTTTCTCTTTTTTTAAAATTAAGGGGCAATTTAGCGTGGCCAATCCACCTACCCTGCACATCTTTGGGTTGTGGGGGTGAAACCCACGCAGACACGGGGAGAATGTGCAAACTCCACATGGACAGTGACCCAGGGCCAGGATTCGAACCTGGGTCCTCAGCGCTGTAGGCAGCAATGCTAACCACTGTGCCACCATGCTGTCCCGTGCCTTAATGACTATTGTCCAGTGGCTCTGACATCCATCATCATGAAGTGCTTCGACAGGTTAGTCACGGTACGAATTAACTCCAGCCTCCCAGATTGCCTTGATCCACTACAGTTTGCCTGCTGCTGAAACAGGTCCACAGCAAACGCCATCTCCATGGCCCTGCACTCTACCCTGGAACACCTAGATAACAAAGACACCTGTGTCAGACTCCTATTTATCAACTACAACTCAGCCTTCAACACCATCATTCCTACAAAACTCATCTCCAAACTCCTTGGCCTTGGCTCCTCCCTCTGTGACTGGATCCTGAACTTTCTAACTCACAGGCCACAATCAGTAAAGATAGGCAACAACACCTCCTCCACGATCATCCTCAACACCGGTGCCCCACAAGGCTGTGTCCTCAGCCCCCTACTATACTCCTTATACACCTATGACTGTGTGGCTGAATTCCCCTCCAGCTCGATTTTCAAATTTGCTGATGACACCACCGTAGTGGGTCGGATTTCAAACAATGACGAGACAGAGTACAGGAATGAGATAGAGAATCTGGTGAACTGGTGCGGTGACAATAATCTCTCCCTCAATCTCAACAAAACAAAGGAGATTGTCATCGACTTCAGGAAGCGTAGTGGAGAACATGCTCCTGTCTACATCAATGGGAACGAAGTAGAAAGGGTCGAGAGCTTCAAGTGTTTAGGTGCACAGATCACCAACAGCCTGTCCTGGTCCCCCCATGCCGACACTATAGTTAAGAAAGCCCACCAACCACTCTACTTTCTCAGAAGACTGAGGAAATTTGGCATATCAGCTACAACCCTCACCAACTTCTACAGATGCACCATAGAAAGCATCCTTTCTGGTTGTATCTCAGCTTGGTATGGAGCCTGCTCTGCCCAAGACTGCAGGAAACTACAAAAGGTCGTGAATGTAGCCCAGTCCATCGCACAAACCAGCCTCCCATCCATTGACTCTGTCTCAGAAAGGCAGCCAGCGTAATTAAGGACCCCACGCATCCCGGACATACTCTTTTCCACCTCCTTCCGCCAGGAAAAAGATACCAAAAGTTTGAGGTCATGTACCAACCGACTCAAGAACAGCTTCTTCCCTACTGCCAACAGACTTTTGAATGGACCTACCTCGTATTAAGTTGATCTTTTCTCTGCACCTTGCTATAACTGTAACAATATATTCTGCAGTCTCTCCTTCCTTCCTTTTGTACGGTATGCATTGTTTGCACACAATGCCAGAAACGATACTTTTGACTGTATACTAATACATGTGACAATAATAAATCCAATCGATGAACAAAAATTTTTTTAACCCGACCCTCTGCTTTCTGTCAGTCAGCCAATCCTCAATCCAATCTAGTAGTCCACCCCTAAACCCCTGTGATCTCACCTTCTGGATCAGTCTTTCATGCGGCACCTTGTCCAAACGCCTTCTGGAAATCTAGATATACCACATCCACAGGTTCCCCATTATCCACCTTGCTGGTTATGTCCTCCCAAGAACTCGAGCAAGTTTGTCAAGCATGACTTACCTTTCTGACAATGGTGGATTGAGCTTTGTATTTCGGTTGTATTTCCAAGTGTTCAGTTGAATAATGCTCATTTGGAGAAGAGGGGTATCGGGCCCTTGGAGCTGCCCCTGTACCCCGCCCCCTCTTCCAATCTGAGTTAACGCTACAGAAAATTGACACTGCCTCGAGGGGAAGGGAGAATCCTTCAAAATGGTACTGTTTACAGGAGAGTTCGGCATTACTCAAGTTGCTGAAATGTGTCCCAACAGGAGTTGGTGCGCACAAACAAAGTGTGATGCTCCCTGTCTACCGGTGATCAAATATCTTGGAATATTCATGATTATTTCAACGTGCGCTCAAGTTGACCTTCCGCAGTATCATTGCTTTGGGTTGGACATGGGAACTGGAACCTTTGTCGTGACGTTGTTTTTGCTGCTTAGCTGGCCTGTCCCTTTTTAAAAAAATAAAAAAGCCACTGCTCCCAGATAGTGCTTGCCAGGAACTGGGTTTTATGTCTGCTCCATGGTCAATTATGGGATGTTTCTCTTGCTGGAAAGACTGCAGAACCGGCAGCATCTGTGGAGCGAGAAACACCATTAACATTCGGAGTCTCTGTGTCTCTTCAGTTTTGACAAAAATCATATTGGATTCTTTAGAAACGAGAGGCGAGAAGAAACTTATTTTATTGCAAAGTAAACTCTCCACCCCATACATCCGGGACTACCCATCTGGGCCGGCTTTTATGCTAAAGTCCATTATTAATCTCATAGGGCTCCCGCCGCTCAGCGGGAAGATCATTTCATTTAAAAGATATCTGGATCGGCACCTGAAGGGCTGTAACCCTCACGGCTACACAGCAGGTGCCTGAAAAGGTGGCGGTAGCACAGTGGTTAGCATTGTTGCTTCACAGCTCCAGGGTCCCAGGTTCGATTCCCTGCTTGGGTCACTGTCTGTGCGGAGTCTGAACGTTCTCCCCGTGTCTGCGTGGGTTTCCTCCGGGTGCTCCGGTTTCCTCCCACAAGTCCCGAAAGATGTGCTGTTGGGTGAATTGGACATTCTGAATTCTCCCTCTGTGACCCGAACAGGCGCCGGAATGTGGCGACTAGGGGATTTTCACAGTAACTTCATTGCAGTGTTAATGTAAGCCTACTTGTGACACTAACAAAGATTATTTGTATAAAAGTGAGATTTAAATGAGCAGCTATTTTGTTTTCTTCTTGCCTGCACCAGACAGAAACAATGGGCTGAACAGCCTTTTTTTTTGAAAATGAAAATGGCTTATTGTCACAAGTCGGCCTCAAATGAAGTTACTGTGAAAAGCCCCTCGTCGCCACATTCTGGTGCCTGTTCGGGGAGGCTGGTACAGGAATTGAACCCACGCTGCTGGCCTCCCTTGGTCTGCTTTCAAAGCCAGCTATTAGCCCTGTGCTAAACCAGCCCCGAATACCAGACTTGAGTCAGTTCTGATACTAACCCTCAATGTTTGTCCATCCTGTTCCCCATGTGTTGCTGAGCCTCCTGTGTAGTTCCAGCCGTGCTATCTAATCCCACGTCCCACTCATCCCTCACCCCTGGGCTCTCTGGCCTGTGTTGACTCCTGCTTTGCCGTACTGGTGGCTTTCCCTTCTAGTTGTCTAGGACTGGGTTTCCCTCATTAAACCTCTCCTTTTTAAATGTCTACCTCTCTGACCAAGCTGTTAGCCACCTTTTTTGGTTTGGTGGCAATTTTGTGTCTGGATTTTTCACATCACTGAAGCGCCTTGGGACGTTTTCCTATGTTAAATGCACATCTGTTACTTCCTTGAAATAATTCCTGTTTGATCTTTGCGCTAATAGAACCAGCTTTTTCAGGTAAGCGTTAACAAAAGCAGTTAACAACCCTCTCAACCTGGGTGGCAACTTTCAGGGATCTATGTACACGGACACCGAGATCTCTCTGCTCGTCCACACTACCAAGAATCTTACCATTAGCCCAGTACTGTCTTCCTGTCACTCCTTCCAAAATGAATCGCCTCACACTTTTCACTGTCCACCTGTTCCTTCACCTTTGCCCCACTACCCGCCCCAACAACCTGCATAGTAATTCAGTTAACTATATTTATCACAAGTTGAAATCCCTTCAATGCGACTCTCTGAAATTTAAAGGCCGTCTCGCTAACAATTAAGCATTTGCCAGTCAGTAGAATTTAGTGTACTTTCAATTGGCTGAACATGTCAGGTGACAAATGGCGTGTGTGTCAGCTGTTGGCAGCGGGAGGTCATGTGATGAAACCTCCAGGAATATGTCTGCCCAGAGTTGGGAACTCACCGACGTGCAAGAGCTCACTGTTAAAGAGGGGGAGGGGATGAAATAAGCTATTTCGGGCTGACTAACACTCGACTTGGGATTCGGGGGCCTCTGCGTGTGAAATTTATGACACTGAGGAGGAACTGGTGGGGCTGTTGCTGTTCAGGAAAGGAGGATTTTATTGCGCTGATGAATATAGCTGACCCAATTGCGGTGTCTCGTTCCAGGTTTGCCTTGTGCAAAGTCTTGCCATTAGTCCTGTGGGCCTCCTGTGAATCTGGGTCAGGTCTTTGCTGCTACAGTCTAACTACCCTCCCTCCAATCGAGTGCCACCCTGGCATGTTAAGGTGGTCAATGGCTATCTGGGTGTGTGGTTGGTAGTTTTCTTGATGTCGCCTCCCCCCTCCCATCAAGCAGAAATCCCAGCAGAAAATGGAGCCAGTGGGAAGGGGTGGCATTGGGCCCATACCCATTTGCTACCAGCTGGCACTGGAAATGCCAGGCAAGTGGCTGTTAACTGAGGGATGCTTCAATAGGTGCAGGCGGTCTAGAGCGTGAATGACATTGGTCCAGTTTTTTTTTCTTCATTTTAGTGTACCCAATTCATTTTTCCAATTAAGGGGCAATTTAGTGTGTTCAATCCACCTACCCTGCACATCTTTGGGTTGTGGGGGTGAAACCCACGCAGACACGGGGAGAATGTGCAAACTCCACACGGACAGTGACCCAGAGCCGGGATCGAACCTGGGACCTCGGCGCCGTGAGGCAGCGACATTGATCCAGTTGATGGGGCAGTCATCCAGCTCAGCCAAGGGGAAAAAGGGATGGATGAGTGCGAGAGAGGAATTTACCACTGGATTAGTCAGCACTCCTGACGAGAGAAGACAAGGTGCGGGATTCTCCGACACCCCGTCGGGTCGGAGAATCACCGGGGGGTGGGGTGAATCCCGCCCCCACCGGCTGCCGAATTCTCCGGCGCCGAGGATTTGGCAGGGGCAGGAATCACGGCGCGCTGGTCAGCGGCGGCCCCCCCCCCAGGCGATTCTCTGGGCCGAGTGGCCGTCCTGTTTACGGCCGGTCCCACCGGCGCAACAGGTACGTAACAGCGGGACCTGGCTCCGCAGGCGGCCTCTAGGCCCGAGGAGGTGCCCCCACGGTGGCCTGGCCCGCGATCGGGGCCCCCACGGTGGCCTGGCCCGCGATCGGGGCCCACCGATCCGCGGATGGGCCTGTGCCGTGGGGGCACTCTATTCATCCGCATCGGCCGCTGTAACAGTCTGCAATGGCCACGCAGAGATGAACCCCCCCCCTGCGCATGCGCTGGGATGACGCCAGCACACGCTGGCGTTCCCACGCATGCGCCAGCTGGCCGAGGCCCTTCGCCGGTTGGCGTGGCGCCAGGCCCCTTCCGCGCCGGCTGGCACAGCGCAAACCACTCCGGTGCCGGCCTAGCCCCTGAAGGTGGAGAGGATTCCGCACATTTGGGGCGGCCCGACGCCGGAGTTGCCCACCCCGCTCGTTTGCGGAGAATCCTGCCCATGGGAACTTGAAAACACAAAGATTTTCATTGGAAGAGGACAAGGCCATTCAGTCCCCTGAGACTGTTCAATTGGATCATGGTTTTTTTTTTTTTTTTTTTATAAATTTAGAGTACCCAATTATTTTTTCCAATTAAGGGGCAATTTAGCGTAGCCAATCCACCTATCCTGCACATCTTTTGGGTTGTGGAGGTGAAACCCACGCAGACACGGGGAGAATGTGCAAACTCCTCACGGACAGTGACCCAGGGCCGGGATTCGAACCCGGGTCCTCAGCGCCGTAGGCAGCAATGCTAACCACTGTGCCGCCATGCCGCCCAATTGGATCATGGTTGATCTGTATCTTCAGGACAGTAGCACAATTGCTTCACAGCGTCAGGGTCCCAGGTTCGATTCCCGGCTGGGTCACTGTGCGGAGTCTGCACGTCCTCCCCGTGTCTGTGGGTTTCCTCCGGGTGCTCCGGTTTCCTCCCACAGTCCAAAAATGTGCAGGTTAGGTGGATTGGCCATGATAAATTGCCCTTAGTTGCCCTTAGTGTTGGGTGGGGTTACTGGGTTATGGGGTTGGGGTGGAGGTGTGGGCTTGGGTAGGGTGCTCTTTCCAAGCTGGTGCAGACTCGATGGGCCGAATGGCCTCCTTCTGCACTGTAAATTCTATGATTCATCTACCTGCCTTGGTTCTGTAACTCTTTTTTTTTTTAAATTTAGATTACCCAATTATTTTTTCTAATTAAGGGACAATTTAACGTGGCCAATCCACCTACTCTGCACATTTTTGGGTTGTGGGGGCGAAACCCACGCAGACACGGGGAGAATGTGCAAACTCCTCACGGACAGTGACCCAGGGCCGGGATCGAACCTGGGACCTCAGCGCCGTGAGGCGGTTGTGCTAACCACTAGGCCACCGTGCTGCCCCGGTTCTGTAACTCTTGATGCCCAAGCCTATCTATGAATCCCTATTTTGAATGGACACACGCCACCCCAACCAGCTGGCATGGTAGCACAACGGTTATCACTGTTACTTCACAGCGCCAGGGACCCCGGTTCGATTCCCTGCTGGGTCACTGTCTGTGTGGAGTCTGCACGTTCTCCCCGTGTCTGCGTGGGGTTCCTCCGGGTGCTCCGGTTTCCTCCCACAAGTCCTGAAAGACGTGCTTGTTAGGTGAATTGGACATTCTGAATTCGCCCTCCGTGTACCCGAACAGGCGACTAGGGGATTGTCACAGTAACTTCATTGCAATGTTAATGTGAGCCTACTTGTGACAATAATAAAGATTATTATTTTTAGGGGAGGCAAGCCTAGATTCCCCCCCGCCCCCCCCTGTTGTATGCAGAATCAATTCCTGATTTGATCCCTTGTATGGCCTGACTGTAGTTTTTAAATCTCTGACTGACACCTTCTTCAGAGTGTTTTCCATTGACCATCCCCTGCTGGCTCTTGCACAGGTGTCCGAAAGAGGATGGCTATTGGGGCTGCCTACTACCTTCATCCATCAAATAGTGTGCCAATGCTTGTTGGCTGGGCCTTGGCCTCGATTTCTGACCTCCGTGGAGGTGCCAGGAATGGGCCTGGGCGGGGAAGGGGGTTCTCCAAACAGTTGGCGTTCTAAAGATCTTCGAATGTGACTGATCAGGAAGTAATCGCGCAGCTCTAATAGTACTGTAATGATACTACAGTATGGAATGCCAATAAATTAACCTGATGCCCATTTTATGTAGCAACTTGTGTCTCAAATCACGTCCTGTGTATCCAGGAAGAGTTTCTACAGGCAAATGCAGTAGCCAATGTGTGCAGGGCAGCATTTCCACAGAACTGCAATGAGAGATGGCTGATCTCTAAATGGAAAGGGCACTGGCCAACACGTGGGGACCTCGGTTTAACCTCTCATTCAAAGAACATGTGGAAAAGCAACGCTTCTAGCTTTAGTTATGTATTTTTTTTTAAAATTTAGATTACCCAATTATTTTTTCCAATTAAGGGGCAATTTAGCATGGCCAATCCACCTACCCTGCACATTTTTGGGTTGTGGGGCGAAACCCACGCAGACACGGGGAGAATGTGCAAACTCCACACGGACAGTGACCCAGAGCTGGGATCGAACCTGGGACCTCAGCGCCGTGAAGCGGTTGTGCTAACCACTAGGCCACCGTGCTGCCCGCTTTAGTTATGTATTAACGGTTGTGGAGTCGGGCTTGAACCCATGACAATATGACTCTCTTTGAGGTGAGCCACTGCTGAATGTCCTCATTACTTGTGACTTGTGCTCTGTAAGTCTCTTTCATCCAACGTTTTTGAGTGGCTACGAAAGAGCGTTGATGCAGACAGTCTGTGGATTGATCAGCATTTTATCTAATGTGGAGCCTGCAATTATAAACCTCTTCCGTGCAATAATCTGCCACATGCTGTGCTTCTAAGCACCTAAGTAATGCATCATTTATGGATATTTATAGATGCGTTTTTACTGGGGAATGGAATATTTTCCCACTTATCTGAATGTTGGTATCAAGCACTCAAGGTCCATCACCATGCAGTGAGAGACTCTCTAATTTACTGCTATGGTGTATTGTAACGTCCGTGTCGGGAAGATTATCTGCTGTGGATTTTTCACGCTCCACCCATGGCCACCTGAAAACCCTGTTTGCAGTGGTACTGTGGTTTCTCGAGCCATTATCCCATTGCTCCCATAACAACCTGTCCAAAGGCCCTTCACGCGAACATTATTCAGCCAAACTTGGTTCTCGGAGCTGCGGTGGCAATGGACGGTATGGCTGCTAATGGTGGAGCGAACAACATCTGGGATGCTCAAAAGACCAGAATTGGAGGAGTGCAGATATATCTGAAGGATGCAGGACGGGAGGCAATGGAAGGACTTGAAAACGAGGATGAGAATTTTAAAGGCTTTGCTTGAGGAGCTAATGGTAGGTCAGTGTGAGCACAGGGGTAATGGGTTAAGGGCACAGGCAGCAGAGTTTTGGATGGCTCCAAGTTTAGAGGGTAGAATGAATTTTCTTCTTTTATCGAGGGATACAGCAGTCGGAAATGCTGAGGGCTCTGGCCAAGGTTGGTTTGCTGACTGGGACAGGCTTGGAAGGCTGAAGGGCCTGTTCCTGTGCTGTATTCTTTAAACGAGCCCAGTGTGTTGGAATAGTTGAGTCATGCGGATACAAAAAGCAGGCAGCAGATGAGTCGGAGTGGGGATGCAATTGGCGACGTGACCAAGATGAAAATCGGCGGTGTTGGCGATGGCGTGGATACAGCGTCAGTCGGAGCTCACATCCGATTTGTAAGCTGTCTGATTCAATGTCTAAAGGTTGGAAGGGATGGATATGGTGGGAACAGAAGGCAATGGGTTTGGTCTCTCCTATTATCTAGGAGGAAATTTGAGCTCAATAACTTGCAGATTAATGGACCGAGCAGTTCAGCAACAGGAGGAGTTGAGAGATGAGTGGTGACTGCTGTGAGACACCTTTTTATTAAGGTTAGTTGATGTTCACCTCTTCAATGCAACTAGCATAAACATTCAAATCAATTATCGCAGAATAAATATTATTCTGGTGTCGCGAGCAATAATTCCCTTTGCTGAAGCGTTGAAGCTACTATATCTGCCAAGACTGTGTTCAGCAGGCTGACCTAATTTTCTTCATAACACCATAACAACTATAAGCATGATATCATCTTATCCATCTGGGCTGGCTTTGGTGAGACCTGCTCTATACAACAGCTTGGAAAAATTCAGATTAACGGGACCTTCTTTTAATATTCCTTGTGGCTCATCCCCTGAGGGGGTGGGTGGGGGTGGGGGGGGGGGAGGGAGAGAGAGCAGGGACGCTGGCCGGCTGCGGGGGCTGGGGGGGGGGGGGGGGGGGGGGGGGGGTGGCGGTGGCGGGGGGGTGGGGGTGGCGAGGGGGCGTCCAGGGGTGCACTAGCTCACAGGTCGGCTCAGCGCACGGCCGGATCCGTGTGGTACTGTGTGACCACTGCAGGTCGGCGCCGTGCCCGGCCACACACCAAGCGATTCTCTGCCCGTTTATTTCCCACCCCACCCCAAATCAACGGGTTGGGGGTGTTCTGGGGATCCGCAGGCCACAGTGGGGAGTCAAGAGATCGGGGCGCCATTTTAAAATGGTGCCGTGATCTCCTCCTGCACTGGTGGGCGGTGGCACCCCGATCGCTGCCTCCTCTTCCTCCTCCTGCACTGGCGGGCGGTGGCACCCCGATCGCTGCCTCCTCTTCCTCCTCCTGCACTGGCGGGCGGTGGCACCCCGATCGCCGCCTCCTCTTCCTCCTCCTGCACTGGCGGGCGGTGGCACCCCGATCGCTGCCTCCTCTTCCTCCTCCTGCACTGGCGGGCGGTGGCACCCCGATCGCTGCCTCCTCTTCCTCCTCCTGCACTGGCGGGCGGTGGCACCCCGATCGCTGCCTCCTCTTCCTCCTCCTGCACTGGCGGGCGGTGGCACCCCGATCGCCGCCTCCTCTTCCTCCTCCTGCACTGGCGAGCGGAGCTCGTTAGTAAGGCTGGTGAGCCTCTGTGCCGCCTCGGCGGGCACAGGAATGAAGCCGAGTCCCATTTAATAGTGGAGTCGAGTCATTCTCAGCGCTGCCGGCACCTGGAAACACCCCACTAAACATGCCCAACACTGGATTCTGTGATCTCCTTGAAATGTGTAAAATTCTTAGGATTTGATGGGATTGGATTGGATTTGTTTATTGTCACGTGTACCGAGGTACAGTGAAAAGTATTTTTCTGCAAGCAGCTCAACAGATCATTCAGTACATGGGGAGAAAAGGGAATTAAACAGAATTCAAGAAAATACATGAGAATACATAATAGGGCACCACAATATATACAATGTACTACATAAGCATTGGCATCGGATGAAGCATACAGGGTGTAGTGTTAATCAGGTCAGTCCATAAGAGGGTTGTTTAGGAGTCTGGTGACAGTGGGGAAGAAGCTGTTTTTGAGTCTGTTTGTGCGTGTTCTCAGACTTCTGTATCTCCTGCCCGATGGAAGAAGTTGGAAGAGTGAGTAAGTCGGGTGGGAGGGGTCTTTGATTATGCTGTCCGCTTTCCCCAGGCAGCGGGAGGTGTAGATGGAATCAATGGATGGGGGGCAGGTTCGTGTGATGGGCTGGGCGATATTCACGACTCTCTGAAGTTCCTTGCGGTCCTGGGCCGAGCAGTTGCCATACCAGGCAGTGATGCAGCCCGATAGGATGCTTTCTAGTGCATCTGAAAAAGTTGGTAAGGGTTAATGTGCATATGCCGAATTTCCTTAGTTTCCTGAGGAAGTATAGGCGCTGTTGTGCTTTCTTGGTGATAGCGTCGACGTGAGTGGACCAGGATAGATTTTTGGTGATAGTTGATTCGAGTCTGTTTTCTCCTGACTGAGGAGTCAGAGGTCATAGTCACAGGTTCGGGGGTCAGCCATTTAAACTTGGATAGAAGTCATTTCTTCACACCATGGTGTTGTGAAACTTTGGAATTCTTTTTACCTCCGAGAGGAGGCTCAGTTGTTGACACAAGACTGAGATCTATTTTTGACCCTTGAGTGAATTAACAGTTTATTTACGTGGCACCTTTTTTAACGTAACAAAACGTCCCAAGCTGCTTAAGCCGGATGCACAACAGGGCAGAATTACAGGAGCGCAGAGATCTCCGAGGGTTGTGGGGCTGCGGGAGAAGAGATGGAGAGGGACAAGATCATGGAGAGATTTGCAAACGAGGAGGAGAATTTTAAAATTTTGAGGTGTTTATTGACTGGGAGCCAGTGTGGGTCACTGAGCACATGGGAGGGTGAGGGGGGAAAGGGACAGGGTGTGAGTTAAGACACAGGGCAGCAGATTTTTGGATGATCTTGTGTTAGTGAGAGGCAGCATGGTTTTGTGAAGGGGAGGTTGTCTCTCACTAACTTAATAGAGATATTCGAGGAGGGCACAAAGATGATTGATGCAGGTAGGGCAGTGGATGTTGTCTATATGGACTTCAGTAAGGTCTTTGACAAGGTCCCTCATGGCAAACTGGTACAAAAGGTGAAGTCACACGGGATCAGGGGTGAGCTGGCAAGATGGATACAGAACTGGCTGGGTCATAGAAGGCAGAGAGTAGCAATGGAAGGGTGCTTTTCTGATTGGAGGGCTGTGACTAGTGGTGTTCCGCAGGGATCAGTGCTGGGACCTTTGCTGTTCATAGTATATATAAATGATTTGGAGGAAAATGTAACTGGTCTGATTAGTAAGTTTGCAGACGACTCAAAGGTAGGTGGAATTGCAGATAGTAATGAGGACTGTCAGAGGATACAGCAGGATTTGGATAGTTTGGAGACTTGGGCGGAGAGATGGCAGATGGAGTTTAATCCGGACAAATGTGAGGTGATGCATTTTGGAAGGTCTAATACAGGTAGGGAATATACAGTGAATGGTACAACCCTCAAGAGTATTGACAGTCAGAGAGATCTAGGTGTACAGGTCCACAGTTCACTAAAAAGGGCAACACCGGTAGAGAAGGTAGTCAAGAAGGCATACGGCATGCTTACCTTCATTGGCTGGGGCATTGAGTATAAAAATTGGCAAGTCATGTTGCAGCTGTATAGAACCTTAGTTAGGCCACATTTGGAGTATAGTGTTCAATTCTGGTCGCCACACTACCAGAAGGATGTGGAGGCTTTAGAGAGGGTGCAGAAGAGATTTACCAGGATGTTGCCTGGTATGGAGGGCATTAGCTATGAGGAGAGGTTGAATAAACTTGGTGTGTTTTCGCTGGAACAACGGAGGTTGAAGGGCGACCTGATAGAGGTCTACAAATTTATGAGGAGCATAGTCAGAGGCTTTTTCCCAGGATAGAGGGGTTAGTTACTAGGGGGCATAGGTTTAATCTGCGAGGGTTTAGAGGAGATGTACGAGGCAAGTTTCTTTACACAGTGTAGTGGGTGCCTGGAACTCGCTGCCGGAGGAGGTGGTGGAAGCAGGGACGACAGTGACGTTTAAGGGGCATCTTGACAAATACATGAATAGGATGGGAATAGAGGGATACGGACCCCGGAAGTGTAGAAGATTTTGGTTTAGACGGGCAGCATGGTCGGCACGGGCTTGGAGGGCCGAAGGTCCTGTCCTGTACTTTTCTTTGTTCTAGAATAAGGGAGACCAGCCAGGAGTGTGTTGGAATAGTCAAGTCTGGAGGTAATGTATGCGTGAATGAGGAACTGAGATGAGGTAAATCGGGCGACGAGGTGGAAATAATCAGTCTTGGTGATGGTGCAACGGAGGTCGGAAGCTCGTGTTGGGATCAAACATGACGTTAAATGTTGTGAACGCACTGGCCTCATCTCAAAAACTGTTACATAGAACATAGAACATAGAACAGCACAGAACAGGCCCTTCGGCCCTCAATGTTGTGCCGAGCCATGATCACCCTACTCAAACCCACGTATCCACCCTATACCCGTAACCCAACAAACCCCCCCTTAACCTTACTTTTATTAGGACACTACGGGCAATTTAGCATGGCCAATCCACCTAACCTGCACATCTTTGGACTGTGGGAGGAAACCGGAGCACCCGGAGGAAACCCACGCACACAGGGGGAGGATGTGCAGACTCCACACAGACAGTGACCCAGCCGGGAATCGAACCTGGGACCCTGGAGCTGTGAAGCATTTATGCTAACCACCATGCTACCCTGCTGCGGAGAGGTTGCTGGGGACGGAGATTGGACCAGCGGCCGAAAATAATATCTTCCCAATAATTAAATAGAGGAAATTGTTTTGCTCATCCGGCAGAGAATGGGGCAGGAAAGTGGAGTTGGTGTAAAAGGATATCAATTGTCTCATTGAATAGGGAGCAGGCTCGAGGGGCTGAATGGTGTATTCTTGTGTCGGTTTCTTATGATGTCGACAGTCATTAACTCTTGAGATGCTCAAGTCTTTGCAGCATCCTTTATGAATTATTGTTGGCTTTTGGGAGGAAACAAATAATCCACTGACTGCAGCTGATTTGATTTCAGTATTGTCCAATGATCTTAATTCATCACCTCGATTGTCCCCTGCTCTATGGAATGTTCTATACAGGCCGCTGCAATAGACTGTCGAAGCTGACTTTATACCGGCAGTTCAATTATCGTATCGCCTCCCTCAAAGCACTTCAAAAGTCATCGCACAGTGGTTAGCCCTATTGCTAGTCCCACAACAAGTAAGGGGCGAATCATAGAATCCTTACAGTGCAGAAGGAGGCCAATCAGCCCATCGAGTCTGCACTGGCCCTCGGAAAGAGCACCCTACCAGGGCCCATGCGCCCCCGCCCTATCCCCATAACCCCACCTAACTGTTGGAGACTTGCCAATCCACCTAACCTGCATGTCTTTGGACTGTGGGAGGAAACCCACGCTGGGAGAACGTGCAAACTCCGCACTGGTCACCCAAGGTCTGAATCAAACCCGTGTCCCTGGCGCTGTGAAGCAGCAGTGCTAACCAGTGAATAACTGATTGTTGGAGGGAAAATTAGCCAGGACTAAATGATCTCCCTTGTAGCTCCACAGGATCTTTTACATCCATCTACCTGTACAGTTTGAAGTGTCTGGGTTTAGCCCATCATCTCAAGGATGGGGTCGTAGGTCGTGTTTTAATGCAGTGGAACCTGAGCCCACAACCACCCTTTTCTATTTAAAAAAAAAAAAATCTTTGGACATAGGCATCATGTACAAGGTTGGCATTTATTGCGGCACAGTGGCTAGCCCTATTGCCTCACGACGCCGAGGTCCCAGGTTCGATCCCGACTCTGGGTCACTGTCTGTGTGGAGTTTCCACATTCTTCCCGTGTCTGCGTGGGTTTCACCCCCACAACCCAAAGATGTGCAGGGTAGGTGGATTGGCCACGCTAAATTGCCCCTTCATTGGGAAAAAAATGAATTGGGTACTCTAAATTTATAATAAAAAAAAAGGTTGGCATTTATTAGCCATCCCAGAAGGTGGTGCTGAGCTGTCAGCTTGAGCTGTTGCAGTCCATGTGGTGTAGGTACACCCACAGTGCTGTTAGGGAGGGAGTTCCAGGATTTTGACCCAGCGACAGTGAAGGAACGGCCGATATATTTCCAAGTCGGGATGGTGACTGACCGCCAGCTGATGGTGTCTCCATGCATCGTCTTGGTGGTGGAGGTCATGGGGTTCGCAAGGTGCTGTCAGTGGTGCTGAACACTATAGAATGCTCCTGATTGAGACTAGCTGACACTGAACAGGATGCATGAATTTTTCTATTGAAGAATGTTTGAATTTTTGTGAGAACGCTGTCTTTGAGGTCCATCTTTTAGGGGCCAATTCACCTACCCTGCACATCTTTGGGTTGTGGGGGTGAAACCCACGCAGACACGGGGCGAATGTCCAAACTCCACATGGGCAGTGACCCGGGGCCGGGATTCGAGGCCAGGTCCTCAGCGCTGTGAGGCAGCAGTGCTAACCACTGCGCCGCCCTGAGATCCATCTTTATGGAAAAATGATTGTGCTTCTTGTGAAATGGGATTTATTAAATCGGGAAAACTCAAATGTGTGGGATCTTGATGTCATAATATACACCAGGATATCATGGTGCAGACGCACCCTGATGGACACACACAGGGACCAATCAACATGTACAAACACCGCAGCCAATCACCAGTTAGAATACACACACTATAAAGGCAGAGGGCACCACGGTTCCCGCTCATTCTGGGTGCTGCCTCTGAGTGTAACAAGAACTCATCCAGCCCAGCACAGACTTACACCACGTGCTGAGAGAATCAACTGGTTCGGACAAGGCTTAGGTCTCTAGTTTAAGTTAGCATCGTTTAGACCCACAGTCATCGTGTGTTAGTTAGTTAGAAGTAGTTAATAAAATTTGAGTTGAACTTTCATCGGTGTTGGAAGTGCCTGTTCATCTCTCAAGTCAACACTAGCCAACACTTCACTTGACTGTATCGGGTTGGGATGGGAAGACGCTATCCCATGACTTAAATGAAAAAGCTGTATCCTTAAAATTCTAAATTGGCATCATAGGGCACCAACAAATTCTAGTACAGAGGGAGACTGAGCCTGATATGTCCATGTCCACCTTGTCCATCCTATCGCTGATTGGGAAATGAGAGGATGTCCAACTGATACTGGAATTTGCTGGGTGTTGATGGATGAATTGTTTCAGTTTTTGCTTTGGAACAGGGGAAGGGTGGCAGGGAAAATGCAATCCTAATGGATTTTAGAATCATTGAATCCCTACAGTGCAGGAGACTATTTAGCTCATCAGCCGTCCAAAAGATCACCCCATCTAGGCTCACTCCTCCCAACCCTATCCCTGGAACCCCCACTTAACCTGGACACTAAGGGGGTGGCGCAGTGGTTAGCACTGCTGCCTCATGGCTCCGAGGTCCCAGGTTCGATCCCGGCCCTGGGTCACTGTCCATGTGGAGTTTGCACATGTCTCCCCATGTCTGCGTGGGTTTCACCCCCACAGCCCAAAGATGTGCAGGGTAGGTGGACACGAAGGGACAATTTAGCATGGCCAATCCACCTAACCTACACATCTTTGGGCTGTGGGAGGAAACCGGAGCACCCGGAGGAAACCCACGCAGACACGGGGAGAACGTGCTGACTCCGCACAGACAGTGACCCAGCGGGGAATCGAACCTGGGACCCTGGAGCTGTGAAGCAACCATGCTAACCACTATGCTACCATGCTGTGGTGATGATGAGACATGAGAAGCTGAGACATAAACAATGGCGATGCAAGTTCTGTTTCCCTCTGCTCTTGTAGTTCAAGCTCCTATTTTAAAAAATGGAACTTGTCCGCATGTGCAGGTTTCAAAGGGGTGGGATATGTTATCAAAGGCTCATTTTGTTTTGTGTGTGAACCTCCAATGAGTTGAAAATTTCATACGCAAATATTTTTCGAATCCTTCACCTCATCCAGCCTGAAGCCCTGGTGCTGGAGTTTCCATCCCCCTGGTCACCAATACTCTCAAAGCCACTCTTCCCCATGGCTCCGAGATTATGTGGCCATGGGGAGGGGGAAACACATCAGTTGACCTAACCCTCATTATTTTTTTTTCAGCAAAGGAATCGCAAAATAGCACTGGGAGGGTGTGTTCTAACTGGAGCAAGGGCTCGGGGCCAGCCTTGTTGCAGCTTGAAAATTCAAACGATGAAAGCTATTTGTTCAGCGGCGACTCCTTGCTGCCGTTTGGACGGTTGCCAGCAGGAGCTAGTGCTGTTCACGGGCGTGGGTAATGGATTCACAATGCCCTGTCCCTTTTCCAGTCGGAGTGCCTCGGGGAGAGGGTGGAGGGGGAGTGCCATCATTGGCTATCTGCTCATGGGAGGGGTTCGGCCTCTGCAAATCAATAGCCCCCCCCCCCCCCCCCCCCCCCCCCCAAGCATCCATTCATAGAATTTAGAATTTACAGTGCAGAAGGAGGCCATTTGGCCCATCGAGTCTGCACCGGCTCGTGGAAAGAGCACCCTACCCAAGGTCAACACCTCCACCTTATTCCCATAACCCAGTAACCCGACCCAACACTAAGGGCAATTTTGGACACTAAAGGCAATTTTATCATGGCCAATCCACCTAACCTGCACATCTTTGGACACTAAGGGACAATTTATCACGGCCAATCCACCCAACCTGCACATCTTTGGACTGTGGGAGGAAACCGGAGCACCCGTAGGAAACCCACGCAGACACGTGGAGGATGTGCAGACTCCGCACAGACAGTGACCCAAGCTGGAATCGAACCTGGGACCCTGGAGCTGTGAAGCAATTGTGCTATCCACAAGGCTACCGTGCTGCCCATTCACCCATCATCTGCTCTGCTTGCTAGCCTACATCGGTGGAACAAGGCTTCAATTTAGAAAAAACAAAATTCTCATCCTTCTCTTCAAATGACAATCAATCCCCCCATCCCGCCTGTGTGTTTCTGTAACCACCTCCAGCCTCACGGGCACCTGAGATCTCCAATCGTATAAATTCAGGCCTCTTGCTCGACCCCTCTTTTCATTGTCCCACCTTTGGCGGCCATGCCTTCAGCTGCCTGGGGCCTAAGCTCTGAAAGTCCCTCCCTAAATCTCCTTGTCTGCCTTCCCTCCTCGAAAATGCTCTTCAAAATCGCGCACGTTGGCTTTTTAAAGCTTTTCCTTTCTCTCGTTCACTTTTCTTCCCTTTTTTTGTGTCTCTCTCTCACGTTTTCCTCCCTCTTTGTCTCTCTTTTTTTTCACACTCCCAAACCCTCCCAGTCTGTCTCTCCTCCCTCCCAACTCTCTCCTCCACACTTCACTTCATCCATCCATCTCTCTGTCTCTCTCTTCAACCCTTTCCACACTCTCTCTCTCTCTCGCTCCCTTCTTGCTGATTTTCAGAAGCTGGCAGTTATCCAGTGTGTGTCTCCTGACTTGTGATTGCGGACTTGCTGCTCGGTTGATCTGCGGGGTGGGGCAGGGAGAGGGGGGGAGGCCTGCTGTTGTCATTCATGATCAAGTCTAATCCTGTATGTGTACATACCCTCGAGCAGTGATCAAGGCATAATGATCGGTTATGGAATGGTGCCTCTTGCATTTCTACTTTTTTTTAATGTCCCTTGCGTGGGACTCTGAAGCTGACTGTAAACTACAGTGTCGCTCTGTCGCTGACAGGCAACAAAGAGATTCCTGGTTTATGTAACCCAGTGCTACCACGTGGGTGCTTGCCAACTGTGCCACCAGGTTGCCCTGCCTGGAATTTTTGAGTGGCGTCTCCAGTGCAGTGCGCAAAAGACACGTGGGCATTCTGGGCAGGCGAGCGGGCACTTGTAAATCCCAAAGTTTCAGCCTGTGGAATTGTCTGCTTCATTTGATCGTGGTTTTGGGTGAAGGGAATCCATTGCAGGAATGGGATTGGATGAGGGAGGGGGTGTTGATGCATCCCATCATGCCTGTTCTGCCATTCAGTCATATGGTGGCTGATCGGTGTCAAAAACTCCATTCTGCCTGCCTTGCCCAACGAAACATCAATTGTTTTTTTAAATTTTCTATTGACTGTCACCCATGCCCATCCCTCCACCTCAGCAGCTTTTTGGGGGGGCGCGGAGGTGAAGAGAGTTCCAGATTTCCGCTCCCCTTTGCGTGAGCGACTGCTTCTTCTTCATCCCTGAAACCTGCTCTAATTTTTGTTTTTCTTGTAAATTTAAATTGCCCAATTCTTTCTTTTTTTCCAATAAGGGGCAATTTAGCGTGGCCAATCCACCTACCCTACACATCTTTGGGTTGTGGGGGTGAAACCCACGCAGTCACTGGGAGAACGTGCAAACTGTGAATGTGGGATTTGGTACTTGGTAACGAACCAGGGCTAGCAATAGATTTATTCGTGGGGGAGCATTTTGGAGATAGTGACCACAATTTTATGACTTTCACTTTAGTAATGGAGAGGGATAGGTGCGTGCAACAGGGCAAGGTTTACAATTGGGGGAAGGGTAAATACGATGCTGTCAGACAAGAATTGAAGTGCATAAGTTGGGAACATAGGCTGTCAGGGAAGGACACAATTGAAATGTGGAACTTGTTCAAGGAACAGATACTACGTGTCCTTGATATGCATGTCCCTGACAGGCAGGGAAGAGATGGTCGAGTGAGGGAACCATGGTTGACAAGAGAGGTTGAATGTCTTGTTAAGAGGAAGAAGGAGACTTGTGTAAGGCTGAGGAAACGAGGTTCAGACAGGGTGCTGGAGGGATATAAGATAGCCAGGAGGGAACTGAAGAAAGGGATTAGGAGAGCTAAGAGACGGCATGAAAAATCTTTGGCGGGTAGGATCAAGGAAAACCCCAAGGCCTTTTACACATATGTGAGAAATATGAGAATGACTAGAGCGAGGGTAGGTCCGATCAAGGACAGTAGCGGGAGATTGTGTATTGAGTCTGAAGAGATAGGAGAGGTCTTGAATGAGTACTTCAGTATTTACAAACGAGAGGGGCCATATTGTTGGAGAGGACAGTGTGAAACAGACTGGTAAGCTCAAGGAGATACTTGTTAGGAAGGAAGATATGTTGGGTATTTTGAAAAACTTGAGGATAGACAAGTCCCCCAGGCCTGACGGGATATATCCAAGGATTCTATGGGAAGCAAGAGATGAAATTGCAGAGCCGTTGGCAATGATCTTTTCGTCCTCACTGTCAACAGGGGTGGTACCAGGGGATTGGAGAGTGGCGAATGTCGTGCCCCTGTTCAAAAAAGGGAATAGGGATAACCCTGGGAATTACAGGCAGTTAGACTTACTTCTGTGGTAGGCAAAGTAATGGAAAGGGTACTGAGGGATAGGATTTCTGAGCATCTGGAAAGACACTGCTTGATTAGGGATAATCAGCACTGATTTGTGAGGGGTAGGTCTTGCCTCACAAGTCTTAATGACTTCTTTGAGGAGGTGACCAAGCATGTGGATGAAGGGAAAGCAGTGGATGTAGCGTACATGGATTTTAGTAAAGCATTTGATAAGGTTCCCCATGGTAGGTTTATGCAGAAAGTAAGGAGGCATGGGATAGTAGGAAATCTGGCCATTTGAATAACGAACTGGCTAACCGATAGAAGTCCGAGAGTGGTGGTGGATGGCAAATATTCAGCCTGGAGCCCAGTTACCAGTGGCGTATCGCAGGGATCAGTTCTGGGTCCTCTGCTATTTGTGATTTTCATTAATGACTTGGATGAGGGAGTTGAAGGGTGGGTCAGTAAATTTGCAGATGATACAAAGATTGGTAGAGTTGTGGATAGTGAGGAGGGCTGTTGTCGGCTGCAAAGAGACATAGATAGGATGCAGAGCTGGGCTGAGAAGTGGCAAATGGAGTTTAACCCTGACAAGTGTGAGGTTGTCCATTTTGGAAGGACAAATATGAATGCGGAATACAGGGTTAATGGTAGGGTTCTTGGCAATGTGGAGGAGCAGAGAGATCTTGGGGTCTATGTTCATAGATCTTTGAAAGTTGCCACTCCAGTGGATAGAGCTGTGAAGAAGGCCTATGGTGTGCTAGCGTTCATTAGCAGAGGGATCGAATTTAAGAGCCGTGAGGTGATGATGCAGCTGTACAAAACCTTGGTCAGGCCACATTTGGAGTACTGTGTGCAGTTCTGGTCACCTCATTTTAGGAAGGATGTGGAAGCTTTGGAAAAGGTGCAAAGGAGATTTACCAGGATGCTGCCTGGAATGGAGAGTAGGTCATACGAGGATAGGTTGAGGGTGCTAGGCCTTTTCTCATTAGAACGGAGAAGGATGAGGGGCGATTTGATAGAGGTTTATAAGATGATCAGGGGTATAGATAGACAGTCAGAGGCTTTTTCCCCGGGTGGAACAAACCATTACAAGGGGACATAAATTTAAGGTGAGTGGTGGAAGATATAGGGGGGATGTCGAGGTAGGTTCTTTACCCAGAGAGTAGTGGGGGCATGGAATGCACTGCCTCTTCATCTCCGTCTACATTGACACCTCTGTACTCTGAGACAATGGCCTCTTGGTCCGAGACTCTCTGATGAGAGGAAATATCCTCTCTGCATTTACCCTGCCAAGCCTACCAGAGTCTGATTTGTGTTGCTCCATTGTCTCTTGCCTCTCTCACCTTTACCAAGTACAACGGCTGCACATTTGATATTAACAGGCAAATTAATATAAGACTGCTATCGACGCGACCGTTTCAGGGGAACTGTCACTACTGCTACCTTTCCCTCTTTTTTTGTTTTGTTTTGTTTTTTTGTTTTTGTTTTGTTTTATTACGTTTATTATACACCATGTGGTGTATATGGACTTCAGTAAAGCGTTTGATAAGGTTCCCCACGGTCGGCTATTGCAGAAAATACGGAGGCTGGGGATCGAGGGTAATTTAGAGATGTGGATCAGAAATTGGCTAGTTGAAAGAAGACAGGGTGGTGGTTGATGGGAAATGTTCAGAATGGAGTTCAGTTAGGAGTGGCGTACCACAAGGATCTGTTCTGGGGCCGTTGCTGTTTGTCATTTTTATAAATGACCTAGAGGAGGGCGCAGAAGGTTGGGTGAGTAAATTTGCAGACAACACTAAAGTCGGTGGAGTTGTAGACAGTGCGGAAGGATGTTGCAGGTTACAGAGGGACATAGATAAGCTGCAGAGCTGGGCTGAGAGGTGGCAAATGGAGTTTAATGTGGAGAAGTGTGAGGTGATTCACTTTGGAAAGAAAAACAGGAATGCGGAATATTTGGCTAATGGTAAAATTCTTGGTAGTGTGGATGAGCAGAGGGATCTCGGTGTCCATGTACATAGATCCCTGAAAGTTGCCACCCAGGTTGATAGGGTTGTGAAGAAGGCCTATGGTGTGTTGGCCTTTATTGGTAGAGGGATTGAGTTCCGGAGCCATGAGGTCATGTTGCAGCTGTACAAAACTCTGGTACGGCCGCATTTGGAGTATTGCGTACAGTTCTGGTCGCCTCATTATAGGAAGGACGTGGCAGCTTTGGAACGGGTGCAGAGGAGATTTACCAGGATGTTGCCTGGTATGGAGGGAAAATCTTATGAGGAAAGGCTGATGGACTTGAGGTTGTTCTCGTTAGAGAGAAGAAGGTTAAGAGGTGACTTAATAGAGGCATACAAAATGATCAGAGGGTTAGATAGGGTGGACAGCGAGAGCCTTCTCCCGCGGATGGAGGTGGCTAGCACGAGGGGACATAGCCTTAAATTGAGGGGTAATAGATATAGGACAGAGGTCAGAGGTGGGTTTTTTACGCAAAGAGTGGTGAGGCCGTGGAATGCCCTGCCTGCAACAGTAGTGAACTCGCCAACATTGAGGGCATTTAAAAGTTTATTGGATAAGCATATGGATGATAAGGGCATAGTGTAGGTTAGATGGCCTTTAGTTTTTTTCCATGTCGGTGCAACATCGTGGGCCGAAGGGCCTGTACTGCGCTGTATCGTTCTATGTTCTGCCTCAGAAATAGAAAAAGGACCATTCAGCCCTTCAAACCTGCCCTGAAATTCCGTGAGACCGCGACTGATCTACCTCAACTCCATTTTCCCCTGGGACCTTCCAGTGGCATCGCAGCCTCTGGGTTCCTTGTTACACAAATGCAGAGATGTGGGCCAGAATTCTCTGGCCACTGTGATTCTCTTTTCTCACACGCAGCCGTCCCCCGGTTTCCCGGCGGCTTCAATGGGAAATTCAGCGGCGGGAAGCGAGCTGTGCGCCACTGGAAAGGGGTGGCTGGGAGACCCGGATAATCGTACAGCGAGGGAGCTGTGGTTCATTTGAGTTTGCCAACTTCTTAAAATAAATAACTTTAGAGTACCCAATTCATTTTTTCCAATTAAGGGGCAATTTAGCATGGCCAATCCACCTACCCTGCACATCTTTGGGTTGTGGGGGCGAAACCCACGCAGACACGGGGAGAATGTGCAAACTCCACACGGGCAGTGACCCAGAGCCGGGATCGAACCTGGGACCTCAGCGCCGTGAGGCAGCAGTGCTAACCACTGTGCCACCGTGCTGCCCTCTTAGCCGACTCTCCAACTCCCATCTCATTCATAGTCCCGCACCCTGGTGAGCCTGTAATGCCGTTGGTTTCAAAAGAAATACCTGTATTTTTATAGCGCCTCTCTCAAACCCAGGGCAGCGCAAAAGCATTTTGCAGCCAGTGAGGTAATTTTTTTTTAAAAAGTTGTTCTAATGTCAGAAATGTGGCAGCCAATCTGTGCACCGAAAGCTCCCACAAACAGCAATGTGACGATGACCCAGATCTTCCGTTTTTGTGAGTGTGTGATATCGGCCAGAGCACTGGGGAGAACTTCCTCCCTGTGTTTCTCAAACTAGGGACCGTACTTGCGAGTGGAGCTGGAACCGCTTAAAGTAATAAAAACTGAAAATGCTGGAACTCCTCAGCAGGCTTTGCAGCACCGATGGGGAGAGAGGGAGGGGGTGTAGTGGAGAGAGGGAGGGGGTGTAGTGGAGAGAGGGAGGGGGTGTAGTGGAGAGAGGGAGGGGGTGTAGTGGAGAGAGGGAGGGGGTGGTGTGGAGAGAGGGAGGGGGTGGTGTGGAGAGAGGGAGGGGGTGGTGTGGAGAGAGGGAGGGGGTGGTGTGGAGAGAGGGAGGGGGTGGTGTGGAGAGAGGGAGGGGGTGGTGTGGAGAGAGGGAGGGGGTGGTGTGGAGAGAGGGAGGGGGTGGTGTGGAGAGAGGGAGGGGGTGGTGTGGAGAGAGGGAGGGGGTGGTGTGGAGAGAGGGAGGGGGTGGTGTGGAGAGAGGGAGGGGGTGGTGTGGAGAGAGGGAGGGGGTGGTGTGGAGAGAGGGAGGGGGTGGTGTGGAGAGAGGGAGGGGGTGGTGTGGAGAGAGGGAGGGGGTGGTGTGGAGAGAGGGAGGGGGTGGTGTGGAGAGAGGGAGGGGGTGGTGTGGAGAGAGGGAGGGGGTGTGTGGAGAGAGGGAGGGGGTGGTGTGGAGAGAGGGAGGGGGTGGTGTGAGAGAGGGAGGGGGTGGTGGTGTGTGGAGAGAGGGAGGGGGGTGGTGTGGAGAGAGGGAGGGGGGGGTGTGGAGAGAGGGAGGGGGTGGTGTGGAGAGAGGGAGGGGGTGGTGTGGAGAGAGGGAGGGGGTGGTGTGGAGAGAGGGAGGGGGTGGTGTGGAGAGAGGGAGGGGGTGGTGTGGAGAGAGGGAGGGGGTGGTGTGGAGAGAGGGAGGGGGTGGTGTGGGAGAGGGAGGGGGTGGTGTGGAGAGAGGGAGGGGGTGGTGGTGGAGAGAGGGAGGGGGTGGTGTGGAGAGAGGGAGGGGTGGTGTGGAGAGAGGAGGGGGTGGTGTGGAGAGAGGGAGGGGGTGGTGTGGAGAGAGGGAGGGGGTGGTGTGGAGAGAGGGAGGGGGTGGTGTGGAGAGAGGGAGGGGGTGGTGTGGAGAGAGGGAGGGGGTGGTGTGGAGAGAGGGAGGGGGGTGGTGTGGAGAGAGGGAGGGGGTGGTGTGGAGAGAGGGAGGGGGTGGTGTGGAGAGAGGGAGGGGGTGGTGTGGAGAGAGGGAGGGGGTGGTGTGGAGAGAGGGAGGGGGTGGTGTGGAGAGAGGGAGGGGGTGGTGTGGAGAGAGGGAGGGGGTGGTGTGGAGAGAGGGAGGGGGTGGTGTGGAGAGAGGGAGGGGGTGGTGTGGAGAGAGGGAGGGGGTGGTGTGGAGAGAGGGAGGGGGTGGTGTGGAGAGAGGGAGGGGGTGGTGTGGAGAGAGGGAGGGGGTGGTGTGGAGAGAGGGAGGGGGTGGTGGGGAGAGAGGGAGGGGGTGGTGTGGAGAGAGGGAGGGGGTGGTGTGGAGAGAGGGAGGGGGTGGTGTGGAGAGAGGGAGGGGGTGGTGTGGAGAGAGGGAGGGGGTGGTGTGGAGAGAGGGAGGGGGTGGTGTGGAGAGAGGGAGGGGGTGGTGTGGAGAGAGGGAGGGGGTGGTGTGGAGAGAGGGAGGGGGTGGTGTGGAGAGAGGGAGGGGG
This sequence comes from Scyliorhinus canicula, assembly GCF_902713615.1. Taxonomy (NCBI): domain Eukaryota; kingdom Metazoa; phylum Chordata; class Chondrichthyes; order Carcharhiniformes; family Scyliorhinidae; genus Scyliorhinus; species Scyliorhinus canicula. The sequence continues at coordinate 13,310,113 of NC_052173.1, forward strand.
TGGTGTGGAGAGAGGGAGGGGGTGGTGTGGAGAGAGGGAGGGGGTGGTGTGGAGAGAGGGAGGGGGTGGTGGGAGAGAGGGAGGGGGGTGGTGGGGAGAGAGGGAGGGGGTGGTGGGGAGAGAGGGAGGGGGTGGTGGGGAGAGAGGGAGGGGGTGGTGGGGAGAGAGGGAGGGGGTGGTGGGGAGAGAGGGAGGGGGTGGTGGGGAGAGAGGGAGGGGGTGGTGGGGAGAGAGGGAGGGGGTGGTGGGGAGAGAGGGAGGGGGTGGTGGGGAGAGAGGGAGGGGGTGGTGGGGAGAGAGGGAGGGGGTGGTGGGGAGAGAGGGAGGGGGTGGTGGGGAGAGAGGGAGGGGGTGGTGGGGAGAGAGGGAGGGGGTGTAGAGGGGAGAGGGGGGGTGTAGTGGGGAGAGGGGGGGAGGTGTAGTGGAGAGAGAGGGGGGGGAAGAGCAGGTGAGGGATTGCGGGGGACAATATAAAGAAACTGTGGTCAACCCTTGTGGGATCGGCCCATTTGGTTATTTAAAAATCCATGTCTGTCGGCCCCACTCTCTCTCTCCTTCCCTTCACTGTGACACCCGAATCTGGTGGCAAATGTCTTTCGGGGTTTCGCTCTCTGCTCGACCTCTAGCTGGGATTGTGGCCTTTTTTTATATTGCAGATGGGAACAATCCCACAACCCCACCCAGTGGGTGGCCCAGTAGTTAGCACAGTTGCTTCACAGCTCCAGGGTCCCAGGTTCGATTCCCGGCTTGGGTCACTGTCTGTGCGGAGTCTGCACGTTCTCCCCATGTCTGCGTGGGTTTCCTCCGGGTGCTCCGGTTTCCTCCCACAAGTCCTGAAAGATGTGCTGTTAGGTGAATTGGACATTCTGAATTCTCCCTCTGTGACCCAAACAGGTGCCGGAATGTGGCGACTAGGGGCTTTTCACAGTAACTTCATTGCAGTGTTACTGTAAGCCTACTTGTGACACTAAAGTTTATTATTACATACCCCACCAACTTTATGTTCCATCCTTGGATTTACCTTTTCAGGTTTTCCTGCTTGTATCTCTTCAACCTCCTCTATTACGAGTGAAAGAATGTTATGTTTATCCACTGCTTGGGCCTCTGCACTGATTTGTTTTTGCATGTCTTGAGTTCTTGACTTGGGAGGGGGCCGTGTGGACTTTTGCTGCGTTTCCTAGCTTGGCGTGTAACAGTTTTAATCATGTGTTCTCATTCCAATGTACTTGCTCTTCATCATACTGACGCTAACCAGGCTTCGAGAGAGGAGCACAAGTCAAACATGAGGGGATTGAAGTGGGTCACCCTCTTGTGTGCTGGCCAATATTTGGTACTGCTGTCGCCAAGAAACAGAACAAGCAGGAAAAGATAGCGACCATTACGGTTGTCGATCGTGCCTGATCTTTGGGTTCAACTCCACATTCCCGCCCACTCCCCATATCCTATAATTCCCCGAGAGACCAATAATCTGACTATCTCCGTCTGAAATCTATTCAGCGATGAAGCACCCACAATCCTCTGGGGTGGAGAACTCCCAAAGATTCACAGCCCTTTGAGTGAAGAAATTTCCCTTCATCCCAATGCAAAATGGCCGACCCCTTATCCTGAGACTGTGCCCCCCGTGTTGTAGATTCCCCAGCCAGGCAGAAACAATCTCTCAGTATCCACCCTGTCAAACCTCAGCCAGGGGGAAACAATCTCTCAGTATCCACCCTGTCAAACCCCAGCCAGGGGGAAACAATCTCTCAGTATCCACCCTGTCAAACCCCAGCCAGGGGGAAACAATCTCTCAGTATCCACCCTGTCAAACCCCAGCCAGGGGGAAACAATCTCTCAGTATCCACCCTGTCAAACCCCAGCCAGGGGGAAACAATCTCTCAGTATCCACCCTGTCAAACCCCAGCCAGGGGGGGAAACAATCTCTCGGTATCCACCCTGTCAAACCCCAGCCAGGGGGAAACAATCTCTCAGTATCCACCCTGTCAAACCCCAGCCAGGGGGGAAACAATCTCTCAGTATCCACCCTGTCAAACCCCAGCCAGGGGGGAAACAATCTCTCAGTATCCACCCTGTCAAACCCCAGCCAGGGGGAAACAATCTCTCAGTATCCACCCTGTCAAACCCCAGCCAGCGGGGAAACAATCTCTCAGTATCCACCCTGTCAAACCCCAGCCAGGGGGAAACAATCTCTCAGTATCCACCCTGTCAAACCCCAGCCAGGGGGAAACAATCTCTCAGTATCCACCCTGTCAAACCCCAGCCAGGGGGAAACAATCTCTCAGTATCCACCCTGTCAAACCCCAGCCAGGGGGAAACAATCTCTCAGTAGCCACCCTGTCAAACACCGTCAAAATTTTCTATGTTTCAATATGAACACCTCTCATTGTTCCAAACTCCAGAGAATATCGACCCCATTCACTCAGACTCTCATAGGACAACCCCCTCATCCCAGAGACCAATCCAGTTAATTTTCACTGTACGCCCCCCCACCCCGCCCACCAATGCAGGTGTATCCTAAAATATGGAGATCAAAACTGCTCACAGCATTCCAGCAGATATAGTCTCGGCAAAGTAGAATTGCAGCAAAACTTTATTGATTCTTGTAGTCCATTCTCTCGCAATAAAGGTCAACATGCCATTTGCCTTCATTGTCACGCATGTGGTTTGATGGGCAACTAGCGTGACCCTATTTTGCGACCTGTCCCACGATGAATTTCAAGAGCTAAAATGGGAGTGGGGAGGTGAGGACAGCTCCGAGTTAAACTCTGGGGAGCGGGATGGACACTCCTGCCATCCACATCTGGGCAATACCTGACATCGATGCTGCATGCCCTTCAGCTCAATGAATATTGCAGCAGCTCCCATCACCCACGTGCTGGGGCTATCGCTAAATTGTTGGAAAGTAAAATGAGTATTGCTGAAGGAGAGACATGCTGTCGAAGTTTTTCGTCTTGAACTCATCAGGATAGGATGAGAGGGTGCAACAATTTCTGCGACATGAGGAGAAAGTGTGCCGATTGGTTGGCAAGCCAACTCTGGCTTGAGGCGTTGCCATGGTGAATGCACCAGGGGCTTGTTGAATGTTGCAAATGCTGCGACGGTTCAGTGCATGGTCCAGTTGCGAATCGGGGAAAAGTTAAAACACTTGTATCCAAACCAGTTTCCACCTGTGTGTGTGGGGGGGGGGGGGGGGGGGGGGGGAAGAAACTGTGTGGAAAAGAAAAGTAGTCAGGACTTGTGTTGAAGACAGACTAGCTCCAGCTTCTTGTTTCACCAGATGGATGTTCACCAAATTAACAGAGCAACACGATGTGCAAAGAATTACATTCCCAATTAATTTGGTTGCCACTCAGGGTTGCAATGTGGCTCACTTGCTTGGCTCAAGGCGACCTATATTCATCCACAGGGACCTGGTCTCCCAAACAAAAGGCATTGCGCCTTTTTTTGAATGACACAAAAGGGCGGGGAACAATAGTTTTCTGGTCACGGTGTTGCCGTGGAGAATGCACCAATCAGTCGACTTGCCAACCCATCAGCATCCTTTCCTCGCAGTTTACATTGTTTCTCCCTTTGAAATTTGACACTCTTTTGTATCTATCCGAATGAGTGCAAGACAAAAAGTTTTGACAGCTTGTCTCTTCAGCAATACTCAAATTCTCTCCCAACTACACCATAAAATGAGTTTGCTTTTTTTTTAGTGTAAAGATGGAGGGCAAAATTCACACACAGCAAGATCCCATGAGCAACCAGTTGATCTATGGTGGCATCGAGAGAGGGCTTTTGGTCAGAACACCAGGGCAAATTCACTTCCAGATAGTAGCAGGGGATCCTTTTGTTTTTAAACAGCCCACCTGAAGAGGCCATTCAGCCCCTCAACCCTGTTCCGCTATTCACCTAGATCATGGCTGATCTGCACCTCGACTCCAAATGGTATGGGTTCTGTGTGCACCAGTGGCCCTCTGATGCCAGTGCTGCCTTCATTGACTGTGCGATGGCTGTCTTTATTCACTGTGAGATGGCATCATTACACGAGTCCGAAAAATAACTCGAGAAAGGGAAGTGTAACTCGGCCGGCCTGACTGAGACTGTAGGTTGTTGCTTCTCCAAATCTCCCATCTGCCTGGCATAGCCCAGTGGCTATTGACTTTGGGCAATCAATGGCAACAGGCTACCAGCTTGTGATTGGGAGGGGGGGGGGAGCATGTAGAGGGGAGGAAATAATGGTTTCTCCTGCCACGTATACACATCCCGGTTGAAATCGATGAATAGCCATCGGGAATGGGAAGTTTTTGTGCATTTGCAGAGGGCTAATTATTCTAATGCCCTGACTGAATTCCACTAAACTGGCAGGGCAGTGGCATTGATCCAACGGGTGCTCCGCTTTGGGGTCCTTTTTAGACTGTGGTGTGCTCTGGTTCCAAGGTCGCGTGTACCATACTCTCCCGTGGTTTCAGCGCAAAAGAGCATCCCGCAAGCTCGCCGCATACACGACTCTGGGCCTACACAATTTGGATGAATGGGAATACCCGCAGTATTGACCTTCCTACAGCGTGTTTCTTGGGCCAGTGCGAGTTCGTGACATCTGGGGAAACATCCTTGCTACAATCGGCTGTCCGAAGGGCTGTTAGGTTTATCCCCGTTTTATTGGCTGAATGCATCTCGTAGGTTTTACCGCCATTTGGCACAGCGTAAAAGGCACCGAATTGTGTTTTTCTGACTTAAAATGGCTGTTAATCCACAGTTGGCTCTCCACCCTGAATGGGTGGGCTTGGAGTCGATTTGATTTACTGGAGTCTAAAAGCTTCTTTTTTCTTCTTTCAAGCATTGAAGTGCTTTTGTAAGGAATGTGTGAAGACAAACCAAACTTGTGAGACAGAAGGGGCGTGTCTGGCCTCCCTCTCCAGAATTCAGGGCGTTGAGCACGAGATCAGAGTGTGTGTCCCCCCCCAAGACTTGGTCCTGCCAATCTTCTGTCGAAGCAACAAAGAGTATGTGACGACCATCTGCTGTTATAAAGACTTCTGCAACAACCTGGAGTTACCTCCTCCAGAAGGTAGGTACCAGGGAAGCTGCCAAGTAATTTGTTACCCTGCGCGTCCCCCACCTTCGCCCGAGTCCAGGGTCCCGAGGACCATTTTAATGGCGTCACTGCCCCCTCCCCCCTCCCCCTGCTCAAGCACCGCCGTACAAAGCCAGCACTCGCTCGTCACCGAATTTGGATAGCTGGCCGGCACAAAGCCGGGATACACTCTGCAGTCAAAGGGGGCTTGTTATGAGGTTGGGTGCTGAGGCATGTTATCGGGACAGATTAGAGAGAGCTTTGTTCTGCATCGAAGCCATGCTGCACCTGCGCTGGGGGTTACATCGAAAGCTGTGTACTACCTGTGCTGAGCTCACCATTAGAACAAGGGTTTTCTAACTTTTTGAGGTAGTATTGGTTTGTGGGCCTAACCACATTCGGGTCCAATAACCTGTTTTGGGCGAGGCACTCAATTAAGGTCTGCCGTGGCTTGTTTCAATAGTTCTGTGAGGTATTAATGCGCTATTTAAAGAAGAGCCAATTTCAGGGAGATGAGCTCTTATCCCGGCCAACTCGTCTCCTCCCTCCAATCGATGCCACTAAAGTAACTGGGGAAACCTTGCTGTGCGCAAAATGGCTGCTGCTGCTGCATGGGCAATAACAGCAAATGCACTTCCAAGGCAAAAGAAGAGCTGAGGCGCTAAATAAAGGCAATTTATCTTAAAATTGTTTTGTATTGAATAAAAAGCACAGTCTGTACCTGCACTGAAAAATGTCGGCACCTTTTCTCTCCCCAGAGCAAACTAATCGACACGGTACCTGCTGCAAAGCATGATGGGATTTTTTTTCTCTTGATCAAATGGAAGAGTTTAACTGCCTGTTTTATTTTCTGCGGCCTGGACCAAGGTTGGGAGACCAATCTGGTTTCTGAAAGCAGGGAGGACAAACTTGTGTCGATATGGAGCTGGAGCGGGGCGTTATTGTATCTCGGATTACGACATGCTATGGTGTTGGAATGAGGATTTGTCCAGTTATGTGGCAACCTCTAGGCCCAGACTATTCACAGGGGACAAACCCATCCAGGGAGTGCAATTGTGGGACGCTCCACCGATGTATCCTGTTGCCAGGGTTCTCTGTTAAGTTGAATGCTTCAGGAAGCCTTCTCGAGATGCGTGACTGTTTTTGTACAGTAATTCGGAGAAGAAGCCAGAGACAGTACCAGGCCCTGCTGAAGATTGTTGGTGAAAGTGCTCACTTCCTGCCCTTTTTTAGTCCATTGCTTGTTTTATTATTTAATAGTGGCCCTGTGGGGTGGGGACAGCAGGTGAGCGGAGACACCCAAACTGCCATTTGCTTCAATTGGATGTGCTGCTCCGAATTTTTGTTGCAATGCCTCGGGGCCTGTGCATAGCATGCGCAAACGGCACGGTGAAGAAATGTTTTGAGTTGCTCTGCTGCGGCCATTTCTTTACTGCAATGACTGACCTCTCTTCCAAGTGGGTTGAAAGTCTCCAATTCTTGTGCGTTGCAATGGTGTGTGGCTATTGAGTCGCCGACCCTTGAAACCATGGGCCTTCTGCTTGACGCCGCTCCTTGTGAATGTGAAGCAGCATCCTGGAGAGGGGTAAGTATGTGAAGTCAGTCCCAAGTTCCTTAACACCCTGTCGTGCTTCATTTGTACAAACGTGCCATCCACCTCTTTCTCCACCCTTCGGATGGCAATGCCGTATGGTCCTTGCATGTGATCTTTCTGGACATGTAACGAGGATCTCCACGGGCTACTTGATTTGGGCAGCATCGCAGTCAATCCTGATGCATTTCCCGGTAGCAATCGCTAGTGAGCGACCTGATTTCTTTTGGAGTGAGCTCTTCCTACTTGCCCGAGCACGTTTGGCAAGCTGACTCTTGGGTTTTGCAGCTGGTTGAGCAAGTCCTGGATTTTGGAAATCGTTGGCACTTTGGGGCCGAAGAAACGAAACCGCTCCTGATTGCCATCCGTGACATAAACCACCCAATGTTCACAAAATTACCCAGCTCTCCCAGTCAACTGCCTCATCGGGTTGAAATAACCTCTGAACCAGGAGACTGGCAGCAGACTTCCCATGTAAACATTGGAGTGTGACACAATGGGGCGTTAAGTGACGATATAATAAGAGTGCCTATTGTTGATTTTCAACTAGCCTTGGAGAAACCTAGTGAGGGAAATGTTCCGTTTGAAGATTAGGAACTGAGCGACCATTTTCTATTTTAAAGCGAGGAACATTTGATCTTACTAACGCACTTCTTGCTTTTCTTTTCGTCCACCAGGTCCAAAAGACGATGTATTTGATGGTTGGGGTCCTGTGGAACTGGCAGCCGTGATTGCCGGGCCAGTGTTTCTCCTGTGTGTGGTACTGATGGTGACCGTATTCCTGTGCCATTACCATCACCAGCGCGTCTACCATGACCGCAACCAGCTGGATATGGAGGAGCCGTCCTGTGACCACATGTACATCTCAGAGGGGAAGTCGTTGAAGGACCTCATGTTTGATATGACTACCTCAGGATCTGGATCTGGTAGGGCTCATGATTGACTAGGCCTCCCGCGGTGGTTAGGGGAGTGTTCTGTGAAGAGAAACCAGAGGATGGATGACTGATCCACTCGATCAGTTCCTCTCTCAAAGTAATGCCCCGGGATGAAAGTATTCCCTTCCGTTTGCGCTATCGATTTGGTGGATCGTTTCCCACCCACCTCTCCTCAGTTACTGACTCGTGCAGTCAATCCTTTGCTGTGAGCCCACGCCATGTGGCCATGGGGAGGCTCCATGGCTTTTGCTGTTGATACTATCATCAGTCTGCCTCCTCATCCCCTCTTTTCGCCTGACCCACCTCCCTCGCCTATTTTTTCACACCCTTCTCTTCAGAGAGTCGTGAACACCGCCCAGTCCATCACACGAACCCGCCTCCCATCCATTGACCCCCATCTACACCTCCTGCTGCCTGGGGAAAGCGGGCAGCATAATCAAAGACCCCTCCCACCCGGCTTACTCACTCTTCCAACTTCTCCCATCGGGCAGGAGATACAAAAGTCTGAGAACACGCACGAACAGACTCAAAAACAGCTTCTTCCCCACTGTTACCAGACTCCTAAACGACCCTGTTATGGACTGACCTGATTAACACTACCCCCTGTATGCTTCATCCGATGCTGGTGACTACGTTGTGTACCTTTTTGTTGCCCTATTATGTATTTTCGTTTTATTTCATTTTCATGTACTAAATGATCTGTTTGAACTGCTTGCAGAAAAATAGTTTTCACTGAACCTCTGTGCATGTGGCAATAAACAAATCCAAAATCCTGTCGAATTGAATTTGAAAGATCTTCGAGACTACCTGAAAAGTGGGAGAGGCACCAGTGTCCTGGCCAATATTCATCCCTCTACTAACCGATATCTGATCATTTGTCTCGTTCATGCTTGTGAGACCTTGTTGTGGAGAATCTGGCAGAGTGGGCGATGCCCGGTCCTGCCAGTGCTCTTGAGTAGTAATTCACGCATGCCACCTTTCCCAGCTTAATACGATGAAATTGTTCACCATAGTTCACTCCCAGCGTTTGTGACTTTTTCATGTGGCAATCCATTGTTCCCTCTGCAGGCTTGCCGTTGTTCGTGCAACGGACCATCGCCAGAACCATTGTCCTTCAAGAAATAATTGGTAAAGGCCGCTTTGGGGAAGTGTGGCGAGGGAAATGGCGGGGTGGCGACATCGCGGTCAAAATATTCTCCTCCCGGGAAGAGCGCTCGTGGTTCAGGGAAGCCGAGATCTACCAGACAGTCATGTTGCGTCATGAGAATATCTTGGGGTTCATCGCGGCTGACAATAAAGGTATGACAACCGGCTCTTTGCTTTTGCTTTATATCGCCAATGGTTTAGTCTGGGTTTTTTTGAGGCCCCAGGTTGGTGCTCCTGAAGCCCTCCACCTGATGGGGGATTCAGGCCCTCCCATAAAGAGTTGCGATGGGGCAACATGCCTCCCACGGGTTGACAATCCCGCCAGGAGTAAAGGAGCAGCCAATCGGGTGGCATGGTGACGCAGTGGTTAGCCCTGCACCCTCACGGCGTCGAGGTCCCAGGTTCGATCCCGGCTCTGGGTCACTGTGTGGAGTTTGCACAATTTCCCCGTGTTTACGTGGGTTTCGCCCCCACAAGCCAAAGATGTGCAGGGTAGGTGGATTGGCCACGCTAAATTGCTGCTTAATTGGAAAAAATGAATTTGGTACTCTAAATTTATTTTAGAAAAAGAGCAGCTGATCTCTGAATCCATGGCACGTCTACTACTTCCCTGCTGCCTGGAGCCCCAAGATCAATGAGCTGTAAATTGGCGCCTTAATGGTCGTGAGCAGCGATTTGTGACGGTAATTAGGGGCGGTGGGAGCCAGTCCATTTGTTCAATGTGTGTTTAAACAAACAGCAGTAACTACTTGTATTTATAGTGGATGTGATCTACCGGCTGTTCATGTCGCCGGGATATTACGGTGAGGGGTGCAGTCACCGGGAAACGCCGTTGACGACGGCGGGGTCGGTAAATCCTGCTGGCGGATCGCCTACTTTGCCGAAAACCAGGTGGTGGGGTGGCCGGTAAATCCTGCAAAGTGTCTTGGGACAGGTGACCAAAACCTTAGGTCAAGCAAGTACTCTTTAAGCAGCGTCTAAGTGGGGAAGAGGCACCTATAGGGAGGGAATTCCCAGAATTCCAGCGCTGAAGGAGGCTATTTGGCCCATTGTGTCTGCACCGGATCTTTCTAGAGCTCCGTAGAATTCGAAACCTCTGGAGAATTCTAGAGCTTGGGGTCCAGGAGGCTGAAGGCACGGGTGCCAATGGTGGAGGCCAGGGTTTCCGAGCACATTGAACTATGTTTGGATAAAGACCATTTTGAGGGTCGAGTTCATGAGGGAGAAAGGAATAGAAGGAAATGCAGTTGGGTGGGAGAAGGTTCGTAACGGACCAGAAACGTGTTTTTATTTTGACCTTTGTTTTTCCACTTTCTCTGCCCCGTACTCCAGATAATGGAACATGGACACAGCTATGGTTGGTCTCTGACTATCATGAGCATGGCTCTCTTTTCGATTACCTGAACAGGTATACAGTCACGATTGAAGGTCTGATCAAGCTGGCACTCTCCGCAGTCAGTGGGTTGGCGCACCTGCACATGGAGATTGTGGGCACTCAGGGTAAGCCAAGCGAGAGATTTTCTCCTCTGTTAACTGTGCTTGTGTGTGTAGTCTGTGGGTGGATGTGTGTGTGGTCTGTGGGTGGACGTGTGTTTTTGTGTGGTGGACGAGGTCTGTGGGTGAATGTGTGTGTAGTGTGTTGTTTGTGTGTGTGTGTAGTCTGTGTGGTGGATGTGTGTGTAGTCTGTGTGGTGGTTGTGTGTGTGTAGTTTGTTTGTGTGTGTGTGTAGTTTGTTTGTGTGTGTGTGTAGTTTGTTTGTGTGTGTGTAGTTTGTTTGTGTGTGTGTAGTTTGTTTGTGTGTGTGTAGTTTGTTTGTGTGTGTGTAGTGTGAGTGATTGTGTGTGAGTGATTGTGTGTGTAGTGTGTGATTGATTGTGTGTGTAGTGTGTGATTGATTGTGTGTGTGTAGTGTGTGATTGATTGTGTGTGTGTGTAGTGTGTGATTGATTGTGTGTGTGTGTGTAGTGTGTGATTGATTGTGTGTGTGTGTGTAGTGTGTGATTGATTGTGTGTGTGTGTGTAGTGTGTGATTGATTGTGTGTGTGTAGTGTGTGATTGATTGTGTGTGTGTAGTGTGTGATTGATTGTGTGTGTGTGTAGTGTGTGATTGATTGTGTGTGTGTGTGTGTGTAGTGTGTGATTGATTGTGTGTGTGTGTGTAGTGTGTGATTGATTGTGTGTTGATTGTGTGTGTGTGTGTGTGTAGTGTGTGATTGATTGTGTGTGTGTGTGTAGTGTGTGATTGATTGTGTGTTGTGTGTGTAGTGTGTGATTGTGTGTGTGTAGTGTGTGATTGATTGTGTGTAGTGTGTGATTGTGTGTGTAGTGTGTGATTGATTGAGTGTGTGTGTGTGTGTGTGTGTGTGTGTGTTCTCCTGCACGCTCCGTGCGGCAGCTCTGAATGTTTGCGTGCTTAACCTGCTACCTTTCTCGTGGTGGCTGAACCAACACCCTCAACATCCTGACGTCCAGGATGGGCGCATGGGCCTGAGACCAGGGAGCTGGGCCCGGGTGTATAAAAACAACTTGCTTACGTATAGCATCTTTTGTGTGAGAGCATTCCCAAGGTGCTTAGCAGGTGTAATCAGGCAAGACATGTGAAACGTTAGTCGAGGGGCAGAACGTAGATGAGAAACAGGAGGGGGACACCAGGGGTAATGGTGCGGGGGAGCAGGACATCCCTGCTGGACTCTATGATGTAGTAAGAGCCCCAGAGGCTGGCACTTCATGTGTACAACCTTTCACCCCCACGCATATTGACTACATTTGCTTCTTGGTCAAGCAGTGCCTTGATTTTTAAAAAGTGAGACTCCACTTGTGTGAGTATTAATGATTTTGGCAGACACCCTGACAGGAAGGGGGCGGCAACATATTCAAACCTGCTGTGTAACATGCTAGGTGCAGTTATCAGGCCTCCGGCCTACTACAGTAATGGATGCTGCTGAGATTCTTTGATGGGAGATGTACGCCTGGGCGTTGCCGGTTCTCTCCGTTCGTGAGACGCCCACGCAATTGGGCAGTGATAATACACTGGAAAAGGAATCGTTTGAAAGGAGGGAACCAATGTTGATCTGAGTGAGGTCACAGGAAAGAGGCCGGCCTTCACTTGAAAGTCAAACCGTACCAGCCCAGGTTGTGGTGATGTCACAGCCAAGCCCAGTGAGCAACTATTTGTATACTGGTCTAACGTCTCTGTCAATCAAAGGATTAAGTTCCCTCTTTCGCTCCTTCCCTCCTGTGCAGGAATGTGATTGCGTAACAGGAAACATTAATGTGCTTTAGCTTTTTTTCACAGGGCAGAGAGAGTGTGGAACTTGCTTCCACCGGTCAATGGCATTTAAGGGAAAACTAGACAAAAGGCATGAGAGGGGCAATATGCGACTAAACTGATGGGATGTAATGAAGAGTGGGTGAGAAGGGGTTTGCGTGGAGCTTAAATACCAGCACGGATGCGTTGGGCTGAATGGTCTGTTTCTGTGCTGTCAATTCTGAGCCCCACCGTGTTCCCATTGCGCTGTATGTATGTGAAGACAGTTCATGCCCTCCTGCTGTAGTCTGTGTGGTGTAGGTACACCCACCGTGCTGTTAGGGAGGGAGTTCCAGGATTTTGACCCAGCGACAGTGAGGGAACGGCCGATATATTTCCAAGTCAAGACGTTGAGTGCAGTTCGTGGAAATAGTGCTGTACTGTACCGATAGCCCTATTCTTTGCTCCATTCCTCCTCTCCTTCCTTTCCATTAGGTCCCTGTTAGTTTTTTTTTGTGTGTGTGTGTTTTCTGTAGTTCAGGGTGTGACCTTCCCATGTTGCCTTGTGTCATTTCAGGCAAGCCTGGGATTGCCCATCGAGACCTGAAGTCCAAAAATATCTTGGTGAAGAAGAACGGCATGTGTGCGATTGCGGATCTGGGCCTAGCTGTCAGGCATGATTCGCTGACCGACACCATCGACATTGCGCCCAATCAGAGAGTGGGCACCAAACGGTACCAGTTCAAATGTGTTCCTTCCTCTCCGTTTGTGACTGTTGCACTCTGAGGAATAGCAAAACACCCCATTCTCCAGATTAACTTTCAGTATTCGGGGTTGGGAGATGGGGAGAAAACTTTTTATTAGCGGCAGATAGGGTGGCCCAATGGCGCAGTGGTTAGCACTGCTGCCTCACGGCGCCGAGGTCCCAGGTTCGATCCAGGCCCTGGGTCACTGTCCGTGTGGAGTTTGCACATTCTCCCCGTGTTTCCGTGAGTCTCAACCCCACAACCCAAAGATGTGCAGGATAGGTGATCGTAGAATTTACAGTGCAGAAGGAGGCCATTTGGCCCATCAAGTCTGCACTAGCCCTTCAAAAGAGCACCCTACTTAAACCTAAACCTCCCCCCTATCCCTGTAACTTGGTAACCCCACCTAACCTTTTTGGGCACTAGGGGGCAATTTAGCATGGCCAATCCACCTAACCTGCACGTCTTTGGACTGTGGGAGGAAACCGGAGCACCCGGAGGAAACCCACACAGACACGGGGAGAACGTGCAAAATCCACACCAGGGTGGCACGGTAGCCACAGTGGTTAGCACTACTGCTTCACAGCGCCAGGGTCCCAGGTTCGATTCCCGGCTTGGGTCACTGTCTGTGTGGAGTCTGCACGTTCTCCCCGTGTCTGCGTGGGTTTCCTCCGGGTGCTCCGGTTTCCTCCCACAGTCCAAAGATTTGCAGGTTAGATGGATTGGCCATGATAAATTGCCCGTAGTGTCCTAAAAAGTAAGGTTAAGGGGGTGTTCTTGGGTTACGGGTATAGGGTGGATACGTGGGTTTGAGTAGGGTGATCATTGCTCGGCACAACGTCGAGGGCCGAAGGGCCTGTTCTGTGCTGTACTGTTCTATGTTCTATGTTCTAAGTCTGCACCGGCCCTTGGAAAGATCACCCTATCCAAGCCCACCCTACCCCCATAACCCAGTAACCCCACCGATTCCCGCTGCCCCTTGATAGGCTGAATGGCCTCCTTCTGCACTGTAAATTCCTGTTGGGTTGGCCACGCTAAATTGCCCCTTAATTTGAAATTTAAAAAACAAATTTAGTGGCAGGCACTGCACTTGGCAATGCTCATTGCCATGTTAACTCCTGTGTAGGCCCAACATCACCTGAGGGGGTGGGGAGCAGAAGCAGTCAGGATAAGACGACCCAAAATCTTGATGTCACCATAACCAGTTTTTTTTTTTTTGCATTGCATAACTTCAGCTGACATCGCACGCACTGATCTCTGGCTTTGTTCCAGCAGTTTTGAAAAGTTGTGAGGTGATGGATTTTGGGAGGACTGACGAGGCTAGGGAATACACAACGAACGGTAGTACAGAGAACCAGAGGGGCCTTTGTGTGCATGTCCATAGATCCCTGAAGGCAGCAGGACAGGCAGATAAGGTGGTTATGAAGGCCACTGGGATACTTGTGTTTATTAGCCAAGGCATTGAATGTAAGAGCGGGGCGGTTATGATCGTTTTCTATAAAGTACTGGTTAGGCCACAGCTGGGGTACTGTATACGGTTCTGGTCAGCACATTAGGAAGGATGTGATTGTACTGGAGAGGGTGCAGAGGAGATTCACCAGCATGTTGCCTGGGCTGGAGCATCTCGGCTATGAAGAGAGGCTGGTTAGGCTGGGATTGTTTTCCTTGGAGTAGAAGAGACTATGGGGCGGGGGGGGGGGGGGGGGGGGGGGGGGGGGATCGGGGGGATCTGATCGAGGTGTATAAAATTGAGTACGTAGATAGGACAAAACTTTTTCCCTCCGCAGAGGGGTCAATAACCAGGGGGCATAAATTTAGGTAAGGGGCAGGAGGTTTAGAAGGGATTTGAGGAAAAACATTTTCACCCAGAGGATGCTGGGAATCTGGAACTCACTGCCTGAAAGGGTGGGAGGGGCGGGAACCCTCATAACATTTAAGAAGTATTTAGATTAGCACTTGAAACGCCGCAGCACACAAAGGCGACGCACCAAGTGATGGAAAATGGGATTAGGGTAGATCGGTGCTCGAGGGCCGGCACAGACACGATGGACTGAAGGGCCTCTTTCTGTGCTGTAAAAACTATTATGATTTGGTGACTTGTGTTTTTTTTTCGGGGTCTTATCGCTTGAACCTCTCCTTGATGTCTCTTGACGGAGAATGACCAGAGGGTGGAAATGCAAACTGGGTGTGACTGTGCAGGGTGGGACTCCTTTTATGTGGCATTCAATCTCCTGAGTTTGGGAGGAGTGATTTATAGGTCCCATTAAGTGCACTCCGCCCCGAGGGGACATTTCCCCACCTGCACCCAAGGACAGTGTACTGATGTGGGATTGTCGGAGAACATTTAAACCATCAGATCTGGTGGTTTGCATGGGGCCTAGGGCTGAGGCGATGAAAGTACTCTTGTTCGGAGTGGGCCATTGTGCTGTGAGTTCAGAGAATAGGCTGTTCTGTGGCTGATTGAAGGTTACAGTCCCCATTGAAACTTGACCAGAACGTTGACGATCATTTCCATAAAAGGGGTAAATGGTGGGGTTGCTGGGTTACGGGGATAGGGTGGAGGTGTAGGCTTTGGTAGGGTTCTCTTTCAGGGCCTGGTGCAGCTTGATGGGCCGATTGGCCTCCGTCAGCACTGTAAATTCTATGATCACAATCTTGCAAAGTCACAATCTCTTGAGCTTATTGATTTTATGAATTTTTACCAGTGCACAGCTGAAAGTTATTGCTTCCCGAAGTGAAATATCAAGCCGATTTTAATGAAAGTCACTGACCAATGTTTTGCAAGTTTCGGGAAAATAATGTCTCCACGTTGCAGAAGGGATCTCAGGGCACTGGAGATGGTGCAAGAATGATTTACTGGAATAACTAAGTCCCACCTTTTTGGGGAAGGGCAGCTGGCGTACTCCCCCCCCCCCCCCCCCCCCCGAGTAAAGAGAAGACTAACGACTGAGCTGACCGGCATTTGATTGTTGGTGGAATTTTATGGTCGTGCCAAAGTTGACGGACTTCTGAACAGCTCGCCATGTTTTCTGGCCCTGCCTCCGCCGTGACACTCCGCCATTTTCACAGGGCAGATATAGAGATGATGGACCGTGGGTGAGACCAGCTTCTGAAGATTGTTGCTCCCCACGATGTGTGCTGTCATCCTTGTGAGGTTTGTTCACATTCCCCGTCCCGGCTGAGGTTATCCATGAAGGTTATCCAGGCCTTCTCAACCTTGCCCCTCGCCTGAGGTGTGGTGACCCTCTGGTTAAACCACCACCAGTCAGCTCCCCCCCCCCCCCCCCCCCCCCCCCCCCCCCCCCCCCCCCTCCCCTCCCTCCCCTCAAAGGGGAAAGCAGCCGATGGTCATCTGGGACTGTGACTTTGCTATTCGGACATGTTTCAAAGGTCATGAGTAATCTGTTTTTAATGCGATACTTCCTTTCGTCTGGGTTTTATTTGGTGATTTTTGGCCCTTTTCATCAACGACCTGCCTCCTCTTTTCTCTTTGAAGGTACATGGCCCCTGAAGTACTGGATGAGACAATCAATATGCAACACTTTGACTCCTTCAAATGTGCTGACATTTACGCCCTCGGACTGGTGTACTGGGAGATAGCCCGCAGATGCTCCGCAGGAGGTACTGAACTATTGCTAGAAGTTTCTCTCGCTTCACACACCTTCTTTCCCCTGCCCCTCCACCCCCTCCCCAACCCACCACATGGCCTGAGGCAGGAAGAGGCCTGTGTGCACATTCGCTGTCCGTGCGAAGAGGCCTTGGCTTTTATACCGGTGCCATGCCCAATGTGAAATAAATACCGAAAACGCTGGATAAACTGTGATGGTGACACTTCTCTCTCCTCTTCGGCGAATTGTAGTCGTGTTTTAGACCAGTGTTGGCCCCTCATGAATCTCGCAAACGCGTCTCTCACGTTCTATTGAGGCGGAGAACTATTCCATACGCTTTGAGAATTTGACAGTTCCTTATATGGTCAACATTTTTTTTTCCGTAGGAGTCCATGAGGATTATCAGCTCCCATACTTTGACCTTGTGCCCTCTGACCCCTCTATAGAGGAAATGAGGAAGGTTGTTTGTGAACAGAACCTGAGGCCAAATGTCCCCAATATTTGGCATACTAATGAGGTAAGGCCGTGTGGGTGGGGATGGGGGGGTGAAGAGTTGGGGGCGGTATCACATAAAAACTTCATGTTTAAGAAGGCTCTACCATCCTTTTAAAAAAAATTTAGAGTATCCAATTCATTTTTTTCAATTGAGGGGCAATTTAGTGTGACCAATCCACCTACCCTGCACATCTTTATGGGTTGTGGGGGTGAGACCCACGCAAACACGGGGAGAATGTGCAAACTCTCACGGACAGTGACCCAGAGCCAGGATCGAACCTGGGACCTCAGCGCCGTGAGGCAGCAATGCTAACCACTGCACCACCGTGCTGCCCGGCTCTGCCATCCGAAAGGGCCTGGGCTGCTGGGAAGGAGCTGTTGGTATACAGCTTTGAGACTAAGTGAGGCCCAAGTCCCATTCACGAATGAGCTGTGAGCTATTGGTCCTGTTGCACCATTTGTGAGAATGGCCCTTCCAAAGTTTGATGCAATAAAGCAGAACGTTGAAGGGACTGCTGTGCGGTCCGAGATGAGATGTTAAAATGAGGTCTATCTGCACCCTCGGGAGGATGTAAAAGATCCCACGGCACTATTTTGAAGAAGGGCAGTTCTCCCCCATTCTACTGGCCAATATTTATCCCTCCATCAACAGAGAAACAGATTCTCCACCATTGTATTGCGAGAGTTTGCTGCGTGTAAATTAGCTGCTGCTCCTCCCTGGGTTACTAGAGTGACTACACTCTTAAAAGAGCATTTAATTGGCTATAAACCCCCCTCTCCCCTCAGTGTCAAGGAGGCCTTGAGGAAAGGGCATCAGTCATGGTAACACTTAGGCTGGGGAAGCAGTAGAGGGCGAACTCTGCACTTGTATGAGGAAAACACAGAAAATAGGAGCGCAAGTAGTCCATTTGGCCCTTCGAGCCTGCTCCCCATTCATTATGACCATCCAACTCCGTAACCTGTTCCCGCTTTCCCTCCATATCCTTTGATCCTTTTTGCCCCAAGTGCTATATCTAACACCTTGAAAATGTACAGGTACCTCATTGCTGGGTGTCCTCACTTGGGGTGTGTGGGATGACATTGCCCATGGGTGGGGGATGTGGGGGACCCAGCAGCGTCCTTTGGGGGACCATGGCGGCCCGATCTTGCTCCCCAATGCTAAAAAAGATTCCAAGTGTGGGCTAAAACCAATGAGACGCTCCCCAGGGCCCAAACAAGTGACTAAAGGTCATCGAATAGCGGTGGGGATCTCGCCGGCAGAGCCAGTGGGAAACTCCCTGGGGAAAAACCCGCCACAAATTAACTTGGAAATATCCGTTAAATTCTGCCCACAGATTCACCGCTATCTCTGGGTGAAGAAATTTCTCCTCCCCTCAGTCCGAAATGGCTTAACCCCCTTATCCTCAAACTGTGACCCCCTGGACTCCCACCACCATTGGGGAACATTCTTTCTGAATCTACCCTGTCCAGTCCTCTTAGAATTTTATAGAATTCTCTGAGATTCCCCCTCTTCTGAATTACCCAATTAATTTTTTTCCAATTAAGGGACAATTTCGAAATGGCCAATCCACCTACCCTACACATTTTTGGGTTGTGTGGGGGGGGGGGGGGGTGAAACCCACGCAGACATGGGGAGGGGGGGGTGAAACCCACGCAGACATGGGGAGGGGGGGGGTGAAACCCACGCAGACATGGGGAGGGGGGGTGAAACCCACGCAGACATGGGGAGGGGGGGGGGGAGCGGTGGTGAAACCCACGCAGACATGGGGAGGGGGGGGGGTGAAACCCACGCAGACATGGGGAGGGGGGGTGAAACCCACGCAGACATGGGGAGGGGGGGGGGGAGCGGTGGTGAAACCCACGCAGACATGGGGAGAATGTGCAAACTCCACACGGACAGTGACCCAGGGCCGGGATTCAAGCCCAGGTCCTTAGCGCCGTGAGGCAGCAATGCTAACCACTGTGCCACCGAGCTGCCCCCAACATCTGGTGAATTCAAAAGTCTCCTCACTGTTGTCCACTTCCTTTTTGAAACCAGGCATTACGAGTCATGACTAAGATCATGCGGGAGTGTTGGTACGCCAACGGTGCGGCCAGGTTGACGGCGCTCCGCATCAAGAAAGCGTTGTCGCAGCTGAGCATACAAGAGGATGTGAAGATCTGAGGACAGGAAAGGAGCAGCCGGGAAGCATGGTACCGTGGCATGGAGCCTACACACCACCTGCCATTGTGGCTGCAGAGCAACGTCTACCTCACTACATAACGAGCCAATCCTGCTGCAAAGTGTTGAGTGGAAAATGTATCCTGTTTTATTTGGGAGGGTGGGAGGGAAGGCAAATAGGGTGGGGAAAGATTTGAGGAAAGCATAAGCAAACCAAGACGACGACAAGTATTAGGAACTCAAATTTTGATCGGGAAATGGTCATTTTTCACAATACAAAAGGGACAAAATGGCTTCGCAGCAAGGTGAAGGGTAGAACTGCTCTTGACTTCTGACGAACGCAAGTTGTTTTTGAGCAAACGTTGAAAATATTTAGCTTGTTTTGAAATTGCGATGTGTTCCTTAAAAACAGTGGGTGTCCCCAAGTTGTGTTTCCTTTTTGAAAAAAAATTTTGTTTTACAAATTCCCCTTTTTTAAAAAAAAAGAATTTTCTTTTTAGGTTAGTGTAAGAAATGGAGGGCATTGTGTTCTCTATTTTTTAAAAAATTGTACAAATGAAATGGCATCGGCAGGTAGGAGGGACAGGAGAAGCGATTTATTGAAACAAGGCTCTCCCAATCCCTCGTTTTAACGAACAGGTTTTCAAATTTTTACTTGAGGCGGGTTAGTTTTTAGCAAAAAGAAAATGTAATCTTCGGCGCAGCTTGGCTGATGGACCTGGCTGTTTCCTTGACTATACATCCTTGAGATTTTAATGTTGGGTCACTGGTGCCAACAGTTTCCAACTGTAAGAACATTTAAGAGTCCGCTACCGATGCGTTGGCTGGGATTTTTTGCGGATGCTGTCCCTTCATAATGCCTGGCTTTGGGGGCAGACGTGTCCATATAACTTGGAGATACACGCATCACTGGAGATTGTTGCCCGTGTTTGGAGAGAGTGGTCGGAACAGTGAGACTAAATTGACAAAACTGGCTGTGAAGAGACTCAGTTTGGGGTAATGAATTAGAAGGTTTCTACTGCGATCTGCGTTTGAGGTATTGAAATTATTATTCCCCCCCCCTCCCCCCTTTTTGCTGTAGTTTAGGCCCAGTAACAGCCAAGCTGATGAATATTGGGATGCTGGTCCTACCCTTATGGGGCTTTTGAACAGTCATCGCTGAATGGGAAATAATGTTGCTATCTTTCTTTTCGATCTTTGGATCCAGGAGTCTTCTGACCTGAGACCAGAAGTCTGGGATCCCAGCTGGATTCAAGATCCCGCTCGAATAAACCCAATTGGGTGGCATTGTTGAGGAGCAGGTGTTGCAGTGCTTGCCTTCAGCCACCAGAGGCCTCCTGTGTTCATTGTGAGTTCCAGGCAGCTTGGCCCAAGGGTGCTGGTGACACCTAGTGGTGGTATGTCTGTGCTCCAGTTGTGCACCGCACTACACTGCAGCAGTGCTTAGGAGCTTGGACTCCATGCTTCAGTGTTTTAAAGAAAGGAAGATGGTGTATGTGTTTTTTTTTCTCTGCTCTCCCCCCCGCCCCCTTCATAATTTGCCACGTCACCAGTAGTTTTTCTAACTGGCCCAAAAACGTTCTTTTTGTATCCTGGCATCCCTGACACTGACTGTTATGGGTGGTGGGGGGAGGGGGAGGAAGTAAATGGTTCCACTGAGCTTCCCCCCCCCCCCCCCCCCCTCCCTCCAGCATCTCTTTCGTCAGCAGATCGTTTGGCCAGGGAGGGCAAAGGTCATTAGGTTAACACTCCCTCTTTGCCCTGTTCTCTTTTAGTGATCCCGTTTTTACTCTTGAGGGAGGCTATCTTAACTCTGTGCAGACCACGAATCAAACCTTAAATCCAATTGATCTCGAATACCTAATTTGCTGACTGAACCAACACCTGACTTTTTAAAAAATAAACACACTGCCTCATTTCCCTAACTGTGTTACTGGGCTTTTGAAGTCACCTTGGAGGCACTTCAGAATGAGATTCGGTCACTCTTGATTGCTTTTAAATTATGGCTTAAAGGGTTAATTGTCTGACCCACTCTCAACATTTAAAAAGGGCATCATTGTCACACCGAGGCCTAAGTCAGGCCTCCTAGCCAAAACAATCTCTGAGCAGTGAGGAGGAAATCTCCAGTCGAACATCATTCTATTATCACCTAGGCAACAGTGATGTGTGAACTTTACGATCGAGGTTCTCGACTTTTATCAAGTCCCTCATCCATCCCGTACCCCCGATTGGCACAGCAGTGAGGTCCGTACACCTTCCTGTGTTGATCTGACCATATAATCAAAAAGGCTGGCAGATGCTTTACAATGGCAACTGTGCCCTTTCAGCCTCTCATGCAGATGGTACAGTGACCTGCTAAACATGTCCTGGCACTGGGCGCCAAAGCAGATTGGCAATGTACTGCACATGAAAATCGCTCATTTTACTCAAAAACTACTGACTTCCACCCATGTTTTGAAAAAAAAAATTACCTCACGGTATGCAAATAGAAATAGTTACAATTGTAAATACTTTTGTTTTGATGTGAAACGTGATATTCTAGAACTTGTATTTTGATTTTGACATGCTAGGCCAGTTTAAAGACTACTGCTGTTGTATAAACAAATTGCTTCATCTTTGAATATTTTTATATGGGGCCTCCTGTGCTGTTGTGGCTGGTGACGGTATTTGTAAATCTGTTTCTTCTTGCTGCTAATACGATTTTGAATGCTGCACGGTCTCAAAAAACGGGCCCACTGCACGATCAACTGGCCAAAATCTTGCTGGGTGAGGTTATCTGTGGGCAGGCGAGCTGGCATGTAACCATCTACCTGGTTTATACCAGTTGTTCTCAATTTCTGTTGGTGTGGGGATGGGAAGGTTGTCTGCATCTACTATATGTGCTTTCAAAAGGGAAATTCGCACAACCCTTGCCACCCTCCACACACTCCCAGAGTGGCTGTGTTCTCAATTCTTGCCACCCACCACACACTCCCAGAGTGGCTGTTCTCTCAATCCTTGCCACCCACCATACACTCCCAGAGTGGCTGTTCTCTCAACCCTTGCCACCCCCCCCCCCCCCCCCCACACACTCCTTATTCGCTTAACCCTTGCCATCCTCCTCCACACTCCGAGAGCGTCAACTCCACTCCACAATGATTCAAATTTCCAAACGCCACGTGCTCCTTCCGGAGGAAAGTTACCAACATTTTAGAAGTAAGGTAACCCCTGAGCACATCTCTGGCTTTTATTTATTGGCTGCTGCAGTACATACTGTGTCCCCAGAGAGGCCATATTGGAAAGGTTAAGTTGCTTTTCTTAAAGGCGTATCCTGCAGAAGCACATATCAAATGTGCCCCCTCCAGCCGGAAGCCACTGCTGGCTTCGTTTAGTACTCGGGCTTCAAGTGGATTTGGGGTGGAGGGTAGAAGGTGGTGAAAATTGCTGGTTTCATGGCTCCGTGTCCACGCATACTGCAGAGCCACTGGATAGAGTTAGCTTCGGCCTTTTGTCGTCTACTCTTACCCACCTCAGTAAGTCCAACCTGGCCCACCTTCTTGACTGAGCTTAACTCTGGCAACTGGAAACGAGAGAACGTCCATGTTTATTCTGAACGTGGCATGCCTCAAAGTACTTTTGAAGTTTGATCACTATTGTAATGGTGGAAATGTGGCATTTTGCGCACCACAAGTAGCAATGTGACAACTGACCTACCTGAGCTGTTTTACTGATGGTTGAGGGGATGAAAGTTGGACCGGACACCATGGAATGTTCCCTGACTCTTGTTTTCCACAATAAGAGTTGTGTTTTTTTTTTACACCCAACTGAGAAATCGAGGCCCCGTCTGTTCTCCCCTCTCAACGGAAAGACGGCACCGCCAATAGTGACGCATGGGGAGCATAAACCGAGATTAGGGGCTCGGGTGTCTGGAGTGGGGTTTGAACAATGCTAGTGTAATCACCTTGTAACAAACAGCAGTCAGGCAAGTTTGCTTAAGACTATTCTTTGGCCTCCAATCAACCCAACATTTTAACTTTTCATGAATCAATCAACTCAAACCGTTACTTTGCATGATAATCTGACTCGAAAGCAACAAAACGGTCTCCATGTACCGAACCCAACAATGTTTTGGCCCATCCCACTGGTATATTTGAACTAACTGGAGTGCGTTTTAACTGATGTATTGAAGTCTTCATGGGTTGCAATCAGACTTGTGTGTACATATTGGAAAAATAAAGCTGAATTTTTCATTTGCGTTGGTTTATTGTTGTTGAAGCAATTGTGTAGTCGAGTCATAGACTCTTCCAGCATTGAAGGAGGCTATCTGGGCCTGTACTGTCTCTGAATAGAGCCGTTTATTATTCCAGAGACTTGGGATTCTTTAATAGATTCTTCCTCCTGGAGTTTGCCTTTCTGTTTGAACGCTGCAGGTTACACAGCCCCCAGGTAACTGCTAACCTGTAGTCAATAACTAAAGGTAGGCCAATTTGGTTTTATGGGCAAGTACAAGAATTAGACTTTTGGATTGCATTTTTCCCGATGAAAATTTGAACACAAATGAAGACACTGATGCCCACAGCTGGCAGAAGTCTTCGACTATCTTGCAACTGTCGCCATCTTGCCTACTTGGCCCTGGGAGCCAAAATATCCTCGCCCAATCTTATCTTTAACCTGGCATCTCCATGTGTGCAACTTGGGGCATTTGCTCATTGGATGGTGAGCAGGTTCTGGGACCCGATATTGACCATTCATTTTGTGCTACAGACAGGAGACGGGGTGGTAGGATGGTTTCCCTTTCCACCACCTATCCACGATGAGACATCCCTTTAATGAATGCTCAACTCTCTCGTACAGACAAAAGACTGCTTTCTCTGAAGTTTAAATAAAATAAAAAAAAGATTATTTCTCAACACCCTGAATTTAGTCATAACACTGCTCATTCACACAAGACACACACAGAAGAAAGGGTAATTGCAAAAGAGGTAGCATGTACTTAGATTAAGTCCAAGCAGTCAGTTTTACTGTTTTGAGATGGTAACTGGAACATTGCAGACCTGATGGCTTGTTTCAGAGTTTGGATATTTCTGGTGATGGTTTATCCCTCAACAGTCAATTGTTTGGCTTCCATTGAGTCGGAAACGGGATAGCCCCTTCTTCCCAGCCTGTTCAGGGATGTACGGCTGGGTGGCATCTCCTCTCTGTGGTCCCTGTCTCCCAGGCTGACTGACCTGGGCTCCTGTGCAAGATGTGAGTTAATATGGTGTTTTGTCACGTGACCATAGAATTGGCATTCCCATTGTCCACACATGGCCCCGGACCATGTTCGCATTGATGCATGATGGGGGTTTAAATCTTGGGCGTTTGCGCCTCCTAGTGATTGAGTCGATTTACACCCACCTATTTTTGGCATTTCAGTCGAAGCCTATTGGGTGGTGCTGGTAGGCAATTTTGACCATTCAACAGTCTGTGGGAGAGGTCACCTGTCTTTGACCCCATATTGTGTCATGGTAAACTGACCATTCTGCTTTTTAAAAGTTGTATGTCCACTTCTTCGTTGCAGCTTGCTGCTGTGCAGAGGGACCTGGGTGGCCTTGTGCATGAATCACAAAAAGTTGGTTTGCAGTTGCTGCAGGTAATCAAGTAGACAAATTAATTTTGTCATCCATTGCTAGAGGAATGGAGTTTGAAAGCAGGGAGGATA
Organism: Scyliorhinus canicula; assembly: GCF_902713615.1. Lineage (NCBI taxonomy): Eukaryota > Metazoa > Chordata > Chondrichthyes > Carcharhiniformes > Scyliorhinidae > Scyliorhinus > Scyliorhinus canicula. The sequence goes on from NC_052173.1 coordinate 13,334,782, forward strand.
TGTTGCAGCTCTATAGGGTCACCATACCTGGAGTACTGTGTACAGTTCTGATCTCCTTACTTGAGAAAGGATGTACTGACAGTGGAGGAGGTGGCAGGAGATTCAGTAGGTTAATTCCAGAGTTGGCTTATTAGGAGAGACTAAGTAGCCTGGGACTATACTCATTGACATTTCGAGGAATGAGGGGGTGGATCTTGTAGAAACAAAAATTATGAAGGGAATAGATAAGATAGGAGGGAGGCTGTTTCCACTGGCGGGTAAAACTAGAACTAGGGCCACGGTAGCACAGTGGGTAGCACTGTTGCTTCACAGCGCCAGGGACCCGGGTTCGATTCCCGGCTTGGGTCACTGTCGGTGCGGAGTGCTTGTTAGGTGAATTGGACATTCTGAATTCTCCCTCTGTACCCGAACAGGCACTGTTTCACTGTTGTGAAACTTGTTAGTTCTGTCGGTTACTCTCTGACATCGACAACTTCACACCCCTCCAATCCAGGGTTTGCTCACAAAGCAAGATTTATTTTTCAATCAATGGAAGCTTGACATTAATTATCTCTTTTGCTGAGGTAAACAACACCTGTACCTGTCTCACAGGTTGTTTGTGATGCCAAGTGGGAGATGTTGTAATTTGATAGCCTTTGTAATTTGATAGCCAGCTCTTGTAAAAATAACATTTTTCGACAAGTTGTTGCGTGCCATCAAAACGCCGGCATCTCCACATCAAACCAAATGTAAAATCTCCAGAAAGTGCTGGATATTTACAGTCCCGGACAGCTGTGCACGGTCAAAGGAGAAGGTTGATGAATATCAGCCATGGCTTCCATTTTGTAGGGCAATCCTCAAGCTCTGGCCTAGTTTTTAAAGAGTACCCAATTCATTTTTTTCCAATTAAGGGGCAATTTAGCATAGCCAATCCCCCTACCCTGCACATCTTTGGGTTGTGGGGGTGAGACCCACGCAGACACGGGGAGAATGTGCAAACTCCACACGGACAGTGACCCAGAGCCGGGATCGAAACTGGGACCTCGGCGCCGTGAGGCAGCAGTGCTAACCACTGCGCCACCGTGCTGCCCCATCCTGGCCTAGTTCTAATTGAAGAAAAATGATTGTGCTTTTTGAACCCGAGTGTTTCTCCAAAAGCAAAATGAGCTAAAACCAGGAAAATGCTGCGAATATTCCGCATGAGTGGAGCGAGAAAACTGGGTTAATGTTTGTGAGGAAAAACGAGGAGGTCTGTGAAAGAGAGACAGCAAACGCGTTGGTGGTGTAAGGGCAATGTAAACACAAAACGTGGCTAGAGGAGGTGTGAAGGGCAGGATGATAAATGCTGTCAAATGAAGCGTAAAATCAAAGCCTGCAGCGGTACGGGAAACGAAGTGGGGGAAGGGATTGTCAAACTCGACGTCAAGTCCAGGAGGCTGTAACGTGGCAAATTGAAAGATGTGATGATGTTCCTTAAGCTTGCGTTCATCTTCATCGGAATATTGCGGCGAGGCAAGGTAGAAAATTGAAATGACAGGAGGGGAAAGCTCAGGGTCACACACGTGCAAAATAGTGACACCGTGCGCACGCACACATCGTGCTAAATTTAAAATAAGTGAAACATTGCTTCACCTGGAAACCGGGCCTTAAAGGGTGAACAGGTGACGAAAGGGCAGGTGCTGTATCTCGTGTATGTGCATGGTCTGGTGAAATGGGGAAAGGAGGGAGTTTGGGGCTGACTGAGGAGTGATCTAAGGAGTCTTGAGGGGACGTTCCCTTTGGAATGCTCAAATGGGAGGGGGACGAGTGTTTGGTGTTGGCGTCATGCTGGGGAGGTAGAAATGTTAGAGGATGATCTGTTGAATACTGGGGCTGGGGGGGGGGGGGGGGGGTGGAAGGTGAGGGCAAGGGTAGCGATGGGTAACATGACAGGTTGGCATTTGGCCTGACCTCCAACTGAGAATAGGTTTCCAAATCCATGTCCTCTCCCATCAGCAAGACCACCTATATCTACCCTGTAACATCACCTCTCTCCGCTCCTCTCTCCGTCCCAACTGCTGCTAAAATGCTGATCGCTGCCATCACCCCAGTGCTCATTGGCTGACTCGAGTTCCCAAAGCTGCAAACTTAAAATTCTGCTTTTGTTTTCAAATCCATCCCGAATAAACGTTCTTTTCCTCTGACTCTGTCCTCTTCTGCGTTGACTCCCACCACGGCCGGGCGTGCCTTCAGCTGCAGCCTGAGAGCTCTGAAATCCCCTCTCTGCCTCCTGGCCCTTCCCACCAGCGTGAACAGCCAGGAAGTCTCACCCATCAAGCACCGATCCACTCTAATCCCATTTTCCATCACTTGGTCCGTAGCCTTGGGGTGTTGGGGTATTTCAAGTGCTTATCTAAATGCGTCTTAAATGTTGTGAGGTTTCCCGCCTCTCCCACCCTTTCCGGCAACGAGTTCCAGACTCCCACCACCTGGGTGGGAAGCTTATCCTCAAATCCCCTCGAAACCTCCTGCCTCTTACCTTAAATCTGATTATTGACCCCTCTACTAATGTTTCTTCCGATCCACCCGATTTATGTCCCTCATAATTTTGTCCACCTCAATCAGGTCCCCCCTCGGCCTTCTCTACTCCAAGGAGAACAGCCCCGGCCTAACCAACCTCTCGTCATAGCTGAGACGCTCCAGCCCAGGCAACATCCTGGTGAATCTCCTCTGCACCCTCTCCAGTGCGATCACATCCTCCCGATAGTGAGGTTGTGAATGAAGGAGTGAGAGAGATGGAGATGGACAAATTCCAGAGCTCAGCATCCGAGCAGTTGAAGGCTTGGCCAACAATGGTGGACATGATGTGGCGCTGCCGGCGTTGGACTGGGGTGAGCACAGTGAGAAGTCTTACAATGGTGGAGTCAGAATTGGAGAAGTATAGGGGGCTGGAGGAGGCTACAGAGATATGGGGTGGGGCGGGGGTTGGTGAGGCCAAAGAGGGATTTGAAAACAAGGATGAGAATTTTTAAATCGAGCTGTTGCCAGATCAGGCACTGGTATTGGTGACTTGGTGAGAGTTAAAATTGGGGCAATAGTTTCGGACGACAGCAACCCCCCTTGTAGGGTCACGAACGGGGAGGTCCTCATGGCTGGCCTGTGCTAAGCCAGCTCCTGCGCAGCAATGGTCTTGGCATCACTGGCCAAAGTAAGATCCCACCCGAAAATCAATGAAACATCTGGATTGCCCTTGCTTTTAATAGCCTCTGCTTGACCACTGCACCGAGATTTAAGTTGGCAGGATGCTCATTTGGGACCTGTACTTGCTGACAACCGGTTCGTGGCCTGCTGTCAGGCTGTGTTCCAGGGAAGGAGCCAAAATGAGAGCGGCGTGGGAACTGCGAAGATTTCAGGCCTGAGTAACAAACAAGATGTTGTTGCATCCTCCTGCTCAAACAGAGCAATCTCATCCTATTGCTGTGTGTTCTAAACCCAGTTCAGGTACAGCAGGAATTTGCAACACACCCATTTCCCTGTCTCCCTTCAGGAACAATGGGCACATACATATAGAGCCATAAAACCAAACAAGGCCCTGGGCAACACACAGGGGTGAAAGCAACGGCTTCAAGTTGCAACAGATCCGCAGCAGAGAATTGCTTACAGGTGGATTTAGCATCAAAACAAAAGTGCCTCTTTTATAAACTGGTTGCATGTGTGTGGTTCTGTGTGTTTTCAGGGTGTGGATCTCCTCCAGGTGAGAGAGAGAGCGTACACTGGGAAGGGTGGCAGTTCGCCAGTCATTTTTAAAAACGTATTGTCAGTTACCAAGTTCTCCTGCTGTCGATAACGCTCGGAGTCAATCCCCCAAGCGAAGCTCAGACTGTAACTCATGGTCCTTGCACAGTTGAAGATCGAAGAATGTTTATTTCTGCAGCACCTTTCAGGAACTCAGGATGCCGCAATGCTCTTCACTGCCAATAACGTGCAACGACAATAACAGCCCGAATTTGGACAGCACATTTTCACAGGAAAGAAGGAGGCCGGAGGGGTTTAGGGAGGGAATTCCCTGGGGGGCCCAGGCAGCTGAAGGCACGGCCGCCAATGGCGGAGCGATGGAAATCGGGAATGCTCAAGAGGCCGGAATTGGAGGAGGGCAGAGGTCACGGTGGGTGGTAGGGCTGGAGGCGATTCCAGAGCCAGGAAGGGGAATCATGGAATTTAGAGTGCAGAAGGAGGCCATTCGGCCCATCGAGTCTGCACCGGCTCTTGGAAAGAGCACCACACCCAAGGTCAACACCTCCACCCTATCCCCGTAACCCTACCTAACCTTTGGACACTAAGGGACAATTTAGCATGGCCAATCCACCTAACCCGCACATCTTTGGACTGTGGGAGGAAACCGGAGCACCCGGAGGAAACCCACGCAGACAGACAGTGACCCGAGGCCGGAATTGAACCCAGGACCCGGGAGCTGTGAGGCAGCAGGGCTAACCACAGAGACATTGGAAAGCAAGGATGTGAATTTCAAAATTGCCAATTCTGCTTTTTTAAAAATTTAGGTTGCCCAATTCTTTTTTTCCAATTAAGGGGCAATTTAGCGTGGCCAATCCGCCTACCCTGCATATCTTTGGGTTGTGGGGGCGAAACCCACGCAAACACGGGGAGAATGTGCAAACTCCACACGGATAGTGACCCAGAGCCGGGATTCGAACCTGGGACCTCAGCGCCATAGGCAGCAGGGCTAACCACTGCGCCCAATAAGCTAACAAGGTTTATTCCTCATTTGCAATAGGCTTCATAGAACATAGTACAGTACAGCACAGTTCAGGCCCTTCAGCCCACGATGTTGTGCCAAACTAGTCTAAAACTATGATCAAATCAACCGACTCCCAATCATTCGAGTGCACTCCATATGCCTATCCAATAACCGCTTGAAAGTTCCTAAAGTGTCCGACTCCACTACCATAGCTTGGAGTGCACTCCACGCCCCAACCACTCTCTGAGTAAAGAACCTACCTCTGACATCCCTCCTATATCTCCCACCATGAACCTTATAGTTATGCCCCCTTGTAACAGCTACATCCACCCGAGGAAATAGTCTCTGAACGTCCACTCTATCTATCCCTCTCATCATCTTATACACCTCAATTAAGTCACCTCTCATCCTCCTTCACTCCAATGAGAAAAGCCCTAGCTCCCTCAACCTTTCCTCATAAGACCTACCCTCCAATCCAGGCAGCATCCTGGTAAATCTCCTTTGCACCCTTTCCAATGCTTCCACATCCTTCCTATAATGAGGCGACCAGAACTGCACACAATACTCCAAATGTGGTCTCACCAGGGTCATGTACAGTTGCAGCATAACCTCACGGCTCTTAAACTCAATCCCCCGTTAATAAATGCCAACACACCATAGGCCTTCTTCACGGCTCTATCCACTTGGGTGGCAACTTTCAGAGATCTATGGACATGAACTCCGAGATCTCTCTGCTCCTCCACAGTCTTCGTAACCCTGCTGTTGACCCTGTGATCCGCATTCAAATTTGTCCGACCAAAATGAATCACCTCGCACTTATCAGGGTTAAACTCCATCTGCCATTTTTCGGCACAGCTCTGCATCTTATCAATGTCTCTTTGCAGCCTACAACAACCCTCCACCTCATCCACCACTCCACCAATCTTGGTGCCATCAGCAAATTTACTGACCCACCCTTCAGCCCCCTCCTCCAAATCATTGATAAAAATCACAAATAGCAGAGGACCCAGCACTGATCCCTGTGGTACACCGCTGGTAACTGGTCTCCAGTCTGAAAATGTTCCATCCACCACCACCCTCTGTCTTCTATGTGATAGCCAGTTACATATCTAATTGGCCAAACCTAGTTTAATATTGCAGAATCCATCGGAAGAGACGCAGGAATGCACGGTAGCATAGGAAATGAATAAAGGTTTATTATGGTGTACACAAAGCTGCAACCCCTCTCCCTGAATGGTCACCCGCGTTGACCCGCACCCAGGCCAGGGTTTTTATACTTAGAGGTTTCCCACTTGTTAAGGGAAAACCCTGCCCCCAATTACTGGGAGAGTTCAAACTCTGAGGTGAAAGGGGGGGGGGGGGGGGGGGGGGAATCGGCTAGAGCTTGGTCCCCAAGGGGGTCAGAACAAATATCTCCTTCAAAAGACAGCACCTCTGACAGTGCGGCACTCCCTCAGTACTCCACCGGAACGCCAGCCTACTTGAGATGCGCAAGTGCTTTATGTGGTAGGGTTCAAACCCACAAACCTTTGACCCAGGAAGCAAGAGTGAATCAAGGCCGCCACTCCAAAGCGAAAAAGGGGTGACGCAAATGTTCATTTTCTCATGCGGTCACCCTCACTTTGAACGATACGTGTTTGTTTTCGGTTCGTTCAAGACCCTGGGGATGTTCGGGACCTCGGGTAGACCCCCCTAATCTGTGTCGTTCTGTGCCCTGCGAGGTAATGCATTCCTCAACAGAGCATTCGGGAATCTTAAATAGGACCTGCTGCGGATTATTGTCCTGGTTGTTCTGAATTTCACAGCAGTGTTGATGTCTTGGTGAAGTTTAAGACCATGTCCACCAGGGGGAGCACGTTCACAGGTTTTGTGGAGTTACTCGAAATACTTCCCGAGCTACACTGTGGTCTCTGGTCTTCCTCACAAGTCTATCCTTATTCTTTACATTCTACCTCTCAACCAGAAGCTCTGATCAGCTTCCATTCAGCTCCTGGTCTCCTGCTGCCTGGCTGACACCATGATTTCCACGGCTCACTGGGTCTTCCAACTTAACATTGACAGAACCAAACCAATCCACATTCAACTCCCACTGGCACCAAGGTAATAATCACAGATTGGTTACAGTGCAGAAGGAGGCCATTCAGCCCATCGAGTCTGCTCTCTGAACGAACAATTCACTTAGGTAACATCTCGTGTCTCTGTCCCTCCCGCAGCCCATCTGCCGTGGAAATACGCATCTGTGATTTTCATCCAATCCAATGACAGCCCAGATGTAGGCCACTCGGCCCATCGTACCTGCCCTGGTTGTCTGAAGGAGCAATTCACCTAATGCCACTCCCCTGTCTTTTCCCTGCGGCCTGCAAGTTTGTCCCCTTCAGCTGGTAATTCAATTCCCTTTGGACAGCCTTGATTGACCCTGCCTCCACCACACTTTTAGGCCGCACATCCCAGGTCCTACCCACTCGCTGTGTGAAAACGTTTTACCTCATGTTGTCATTGCTTCTTTCAATGATCACCTTCAATCGGTGCCCAGTGCCGATCCTTCCACCAATAGGAACAGTTTATCCCGATCGACTCTGTCCAGACCCCCTCATGATTTTGAACACCTCTCTCAAATCTCGGTGCGTTCCAGCCAAGACGATGGCTCCACGAAGAGTGGCCCTGGGGTTCGGGCATGCAGAGCTTGGAATACTGCTGGATTCCGTGGAGAGGCGGGTCACCCTGTTTCCCAGGGTCGGAAGGAGGCTGCCAGAGCTGGTTTAGCTCAGTGGGCTAGACAGCTGGTTTGTGATGCAGAACAAGGCCAGCAGCGCGGGTTCAATTCCCGTACCGGCTGAGAAATCTGAATTCTCCCTCCGCGTACCCGAACAGGCGCCGGAATGTGGCGACTAGGGGCTTTTCACAGTAACTTCATTGCAGTGTTAATGTAAGCCTACTTGTGGCAATAAAGATTATTTATTTATTTTTACCTGCAGATTTCAACCGTGCCCGGGCGTAGATGGCAGAGGCCATGGGCCCCACCGCTAGGACCAGGCAGCAGTGCTGGAAGAAGCTGTACAACCTCCTCAGCACGGCCTTGCTGAGGCAACACCGGTGGAAAGGTAGTCAAGAAGGCATACGGCATGCTTGCCTTCATTGGCCGGGGCATTGAGTATAAACATTGGCAAGTCATGTTGCAGCTGTATCGAACCTTAGTTAGGCCACACTTGGAGTATAGTGTTCAATTCTGGTCGCCACACTACCAGAAAGATGTGGAGGCTTTAGAGAGGGTGCAGAAGAGATTTACCAGGGTGTTGCCTGGTATGGAGGGCATTAGCTATGAGGAGAGGTTGAATAAACTCGGTTTGTTCTCACTGGAACGACGGAGGTTGAGGGGCGACCTGATAGAGGTCTACAAAATTACGAGGGGCATAGACAGAGTGGATAGTCAGAGGCTTTTCCCCAGGGTAGAGGGGTCAATTACTAGGGGGCATAGGTTTAAGGTGCGAGGGGCAAGGTTTAGAGGAGATGTACGAGGCAAGTTTTTTTACACAGAGGGTAGTGGGTGCCTGGAACTCGCTGCCGGAGGAGGTGGTGGAAGCAGGGACGATAGTGACGTTTAAGGGGCATCTTGACAAATACATGAATAGGATGGGAATAGAGGGATACGGACCCCGGAAGTGTAGAAGATTTTAGTTTAGACGGGCAGCATGGTCGGCACAGGCTTGGAGGGCCGAAGGGCCTGTTCCTGTGCTGTACTTTTCTTTGTTCTTTGGTCTTTCTTTGTAATGTCGAAGGGTGGTTAAGGAAATCGCTCATTCCCAAACTCTGCCAAGTCAAGTCTGTGTCCCCACATAACCGGAGCAGCAGATCATTAGAGAGGGTCATCACCCTTTGTGAAGAGGAAGTTGTGATATCGTACGTTCCTGTGAGCTTGGTCTTGTCTCCCAAGTGTCCTTGCCTTTGTGCCCCGAACAGAACCCAGTCCACTGCCAACAGAAAGGAAGAATATGCCAAGCAGCTGAGAGAATGCTGGTTGAATGCTGATCAATGGCAGTGTGTTGGCAAAAATAATCAGGGGCAGCATATTCAGATTTTATATTCCGTGCTGCAGGCCGTTTATACAGTTTGTGGTGGTGCAGGAATATTTCGCAGATGGTTTGAATAAAAGTGGGGATGAACTCAGATAAACCACAGTAAAGGGGGCATCTCTAAATCTGATACCAGGCCCTTGCAATGACAGAAATCCCCCATTGTAGCGACTCCTCTGGAGTCTGGAAGGTTCGTAACTACCCCGTCCTAGCAATTATGTTTATTTACTGTGACAGATTTGTAAAAGGGGAAGGAAGGTTTAGGGGGAAGTTCGCTTAACCACCCCACCCCCTTTCATATCCTCTGAACTTCCCACATTGGTCTTAGTCAGCTGCAAGTAGTTCACCCCACGTGTTATACGTTTAGCTGCTGTTGTATAAAGAGTCAAAGGTTCTGTTCCTTTTCCACAAACACCTCTAATTTACCTCAACAGACACAGCACAAAACTGTAACATCACATCACCTGACACAAAGGCCACCTGAAGGCCCTTTACATATCAGTGTCAATTATTGGATACTTAACATAAATGAGACAACTAATTGCAATGTCTCTTAACCCATTACTTAACAGTCTCCCCTTCCTTGGAGAAAAAAATAATGAGGTGAAACAAAATTACGAGAAACTCAAAAACACACACGCAATTTCCCCCCTTCTCTTTGTTTTCATTTTTGGAAGAAAAAAAAACGCCCTTCATTAACAATATCCAGAAGTTTGTGTGAGCTAGCCCCTCTTTTTGTAAAACAGTCTGACAGTTGATAGCTACTGTCAACCCATTTAATTTTTGCTATTTCCCCTCTGTCCAACATCTGCTTCAAACTTGCGATGTCTATCCTTAACCTATTTTCATTGACCCTTTTTGTAGAGTGCACATTTTCCCAAAGGGATTTATTGTCAATGTGACATTCACTAGATATATTACCCAAATCCCCTAATACCAAATTTCTGTTAATATCTGAGATATATAAAAGGCCATATCCACCGCCTCTACAAGGCTTAACGTCTCAGCAGCCAAAGTGCTTTTGACCACTCTCTTCATTTTCTTTGTTTCGCACACAAAAGGGCAACATTTGCCATTGTTCCCCAAAAGGAAAATTATAAAACCTCCTGCGCTTGAAACCCCATCACATAAATTTGCATCACTATAAACTATGAGTTTCAAATGCCTAGGATCACCTAAAACAGGGAACTTCAAAACACACCCCTGCATTTTTAGTTTGACCAACGCTTTATTTGCTCTTATTATGTCTGCATTATTCATTTTTGTACTCAACTCTTAGACATCAAAACTCACGTCCGGTCTAGTCTGTCTATCTAACCAGTTCAGTTGCCCAATTAAACTTCGCAGTTGCTCTTTTTCCATCTTTGAAACCATCGCGTCTTTTTGTGAAACCCGTCCACGACTAATTGCTATTGGGCTGATGCTCTCCAAATAAGATTGCCAATGTAAAGTTGCCCCTAACTGAGTCTGTCCGATTTCCAGTCCAATATATTTAAATGCACCGGAAGCCTGACTTCCAACCCTGAATTCTTTCCTCAAACCAGAGATTACAATAGCTTCAAAATCACTAGTCCCACCCCACAAAAAAATCATCGACATGCATCGTGAAGATGCCGGAAGGATTTCCTTTATAGTGCCAGTAAAACATTGCCGGATCTGCTTTCAACTGGCAACAGGCTAAATTGAACAAAACTGACCTTACCGAAAAATACCAGACTCCAGACGCATCATTTAATCCATGTAGACATTTGTTCAACTTCCACAGTACCCCTTGTGTGTTAGCTGCTTCTTTAGGAGGACGGAGAAAAATGTCTCTCTGGAGCTGATGCCCCTGCAAAAAGGCAGCTTTTATATCTATAGATTTGCATTCCCATGCCTTTGTGGCTAATAGAGCCAAAGGCATCAGGAATAGATCAGGAATCGCCTATGGTCACCATTGACATATACTGTCCACCCCCCCAACCCCCCCCCCCCCCCCCCCCCCCCCCCCCAATATTCAACGCCATCCAATCCCCGAAAGAGTACTGTGAATGGTACCCATGAATTGTAGACACCCCCCCTCCCAGACTCCTTCCTGTTGTAAACTCCTCCCCCCAACCTCGGTTCCTTCCCCCAACTTTTCACCCCGGCTAGACCCCTCGGAACCTGTTCTACCAGGCTCCAATAGCAGCCCCTCCCTCCACCTCACTCCCGTTCACTGGCCAGCTTAAACCGGCCAGCGTGGAGGCCCCCGCCCGGGTCTCCTTCCCCCTTGCCCGGTCCCAGGAAAACCAAGAAATCCCCTTCAGCACACAACCCCCGCATACACACCCAAGCCCCAAAGAACCATCATCGCCAATGAAAGTCCCATCTCTTCCCTTGTCCAAATATATACAACGTCGACTCATTCAGTACATACACCAACATGCAGTGAAAAAATAAAGTTACATGAGGCTACATCGGTACACAACCCGCTCTCAGTCCCATTTCTCAATTATGCAACAGTCCTTCTGCCTTTGCAAACTCCTCCACTGCTTCCGCCGTCCCAAAATAAAAGTCCTTGAGCTTGTAAGTCACCCTCAGCTTAGCTGGATATACAATGCTACACTGCACCTTGCTGATGTACAGTGCCCTCTTCACCCGGCTGAAGGCAGCCCGCCTCCTCGCCAGCTCCACCGTAAAGTCCTGGTATACACGTATACCAGCTCCAGCCCACTGCACCACCCGCTTCTGCTTGGCCAAGCACAGGACCCTCTCCTTCACGCTGTACCTACGGAAACACACAGTTACTACTCTTGGCGGCTCACTCGCCTTTGGTATAGGCCTCCACGACCGATGAACCCGATCCAGTTCATATCGAGGGGGATTGTCCCCCCTCCGGCAATCGCTCCGCCAACATCGTGGCAAAATACTCCGTCGGCCTCGGGCCTTCCACCCCTTCGGGCAGACCCACGATCCTCAGATTCTGCCGCCTGGATCTGTTTTCAAGGCCTTGTTGGTCTCTATCACCCTCCGCAACTCCTTCCCCATCGAGGTGAGTTGATCACTGTGCTGCGGTAATGCCTCATCCACGTCCTTCAGTGTCTCCCCTTGCTCCCGCACCTCCACCGCTGCGCTTGATACCGCCGCCCTCACCGGGGCAATCACCGGCACTTTCAATACCGCCCCCATCTCCTCCTTCATCACCTCCATGTGCTTTGTGAACTGTTTGTCAAGTTCCACGGCCATTACCGTGGCCATTTCTTCTGCTGAGAGCGATGCGGCCTCCCCTGGTGCCCCATCCTCCGCTTTCCTTACAGTTCCTGTGCTGACTTTTCTGCCTCCGGCGGACTTTCATTAACCCCCTTTTCCACGGCCATTTTTTCCCCAAGCTTGGACATTTCTCCTCCCTGTGTGTTACAGCTTTTTCAGCCTCTGTTGCCCCCAGGACTAGGCGTTAAAACTCCAAAATTCCTATTCCTGAACGGGAGCCCTCCAGTGTGCAGCTGCCTCCCGCCCGCCGTCACCGGAAGTCCGCTGTTTGGCATCCTTTTTTAAAATAAATTTAGAATACCCAATTAATTTTTTCCAATTAAGGGGCAATTTAACGTGGCCAATCCACCTACCCTGCACATCTTTGGGTTGTGGGGGTGAAACCCACGCAAACATGGGGAGAATGTGCAAACTCCGCACGGACAGTGACCAAGAGCCGGGATCGAACCTGGGACCTCGGCGCCGTGAGGCAACAGAGCTAACCATTGCGCCACCATGCAGCCCTTGTTTGGCATATTTGATAACTTTTTCATCTAACTTATTAGAAGCCACCAAAATCTCATATGCATGTGGGCTTCTACTCCTATTAGTATTCGTAGTCTTACTCATGTTCCGGGACTTTGATAAACTACATCCTCTATCCTGCCTGGTATCTCGTTCTGTACTGCTACTGCTTGATCTTTCTCTTCTGCTGTGGGATGTCCTTTCAATAGTTCTCGACCTTTCCTTGTGGACCTGTTCACTATCTGATGTACTATCTGAACTGGCACTGCGATTCTGTGTCCTCCATTTTTGAACTTCATGTTCCCAATCCATTGTCTTGACTCCCTCCCCTGAATGCTGCACATTCAACCAATGTTTATACTTTCCTCTGGCCTTCCCTGCTCGACTAATAACAGTTGCATCCTTCCATTGACTAGACCCTTCAGGCAAGTATGTCACTTTTGTACGAACTTTTGGGAGTTGTCCTTTCGGAAAAATGGCTTGTTCTAATTCATCAGAAGTGTTGTGTTCCTATAAACAGAAACCCTGTCTATATCAGTTAGCTGGTCCTCATAGTTCTGTAACACATGCATACCAGATGACCCTGGTTCCTTGTCATGTCTGTCTGCTCTGTCTAAATTTGAAAATTTGTAATCTGTACCCATCATCCTTGATGAATGTACCCTAACAGCTTGATTACCATGTTGCAAAATAATTGTTTTGCCATCTATGCCTATGATCTTCCCTAGGCCTTTCCATTCATTAGAATTGTCTCTCTTATAGTATACCATGTCTCCTTGCTGGAAAACGGTATTTGTTGGCTGTACATTATGCCTTAAAGCTCTGCGAATTCTTTCAGACACTTCTGCTTCCAAAAAAGCTTTTCTACTGCTATGTAATGCATTTAAATGCTCAGCAAAGGCAGGTATAATTGTAGTCCCTTCCCAAGCTGGAGGCTTGTCATCCAAAATGGACAGAATTTTAGGATTTCTACCAAACACTAATTGATAGGGACTATAGCCCCCAACCATCTGCAATGAATTCTTTGCATGTACCGCCCATGCTAAAGCTGAATTTAGTTTGCAGTTTGGTATATCTGCCAAAATTTTCCGAAGCATGTCATCTATTACCGCATGGTTTCTTTCACACACACCATTACTAAATGGGCTTTCCGCAACCGTATTCATAACTGTGATATTCACGTTTTCACACATATCCCTAAACTCGTCGTTCACAAATTCTCCCCCATTGACAGTAAGGATTTTACCAGTGGGCCCATTCCTGTCCCTATCCATTTTTCCATGATTTGATCCAGAATTACTCCCTTTTCTTTACTTCGTACAATCATTGATTGACTAAATCTGGTTGCTAAATCTACAAAATGCAAAATAAATACATTATTGGCTTTATCCCAGATCTTAAGGTCCCTGGCCACAACACCATTAAAATCCCTGGCCAAAGGCAGGGTTACTATCGGTCGTGCTGGTGTCCTTCTGTACTTCCTACAAACTTCACAGCGATCACTAACCTGTTCTATTAGCTTAGTATAGACTCCATCCCTTACCCCTGCATCCTTTAATACATTTTTCAGCTTCCGAGGAGATGGATGTGCAAATTGCCCATGCAGTTTTACTACAAGAATATTTTTATCAGCTAAAGTCCCATTTTCAACTGCCATTAACACATCCTTAAAAACTGCACTTGAAAAATTATTTGTCAGTAATGGAACACAATAGTGTCCCGACTGTGTAAATTGTAAGTCCACCGTCTTTCCAAAACCTGTTGCCTTATCCTGTTCCATATCCAGTTCCATGTGTGTTTTCTTCATCGACGGTCTGCTTAGAAGCAAAGGTATCTCACTTGATACAACATCCGTGCAAATGAAATGATTCACTCCAGCAATATTGCAAAGGATTACCACTCTTTTCAGCGACCTCAGAGTATTATCATCCCCAAACCTGAAACTTGTGGAACTTTCAAATTCTTTAAACTTGTTACGATTTTCAGCATTCAAGAAGTCCAGGTAACATTTTAACCAGTCAATCCCACACACAGTAGATGTGCAGCCACTGTCCAATTCAGCACAATTGAAGGATTCTGCAACCAACACCCTCATTACCGGCGTAAAACAGCTTGTTAATAGGACAATGCCTTATTTCTGGTCACTATCTTTTTCTTCTTCTGACTCTTCCGTGTCATGTGTCGCTTCAAATACTCTTATAATGTGTTGGACAGTTGAAAGCATAATGGTATTGAGAGTCACATCGAAAACATCGATTTATCATGCCCAGTGCATTTCTGGGGTTCATCCTCCTATTGTAGATTCTAACTGGGTTTCTGTCTTCATAATTTCCGGGTCCTGATCTCCTTCTATAGTCTTGGAACCTGTTCGTAGCCATACGATTTCGCCATCCTGTTAGTAGTGTATCTTCCATATTCTGCCTTATTGCAGGCTGACCTATTTGGGTCATCAGAGCCATCGGAATCGAATGTTCCCCAGAAACTTTTTTAACGCTTCTGTCATCTGTTCGAATAAGGTATCCTCATCCGCAAACTGAACTCCTGTCAAAACCAGGAGCCTATCCATGTTGCTCACTCTAGCACAGTCAAGTAATTTAAAGGCCAACACAGACTGTGGAAATTCCAGGTTCTGATTCTGTAACCTTTTATATAGTCTGTCAAATTCCATTATATAGTCTTCAATGGAGAAATCCTCTATTTTCTGGAACCTATCAAAATCCGACCATGCTTCATACGCACTGAACAAATCATCCTTCTTATAAATCTTATCCATGTAACGTAATAGAGTCTGCAGACCTTCTTCTGCGTCTAACTCTTCCAATTCCAGCTCAGAAAACACTTTGCTCCGGATTTTACTGCCATAAGGTAGAGAAAGAGCCAATGCCATACCTTGTTTTCTCTTTCCCAAGGCAGTAACCTAGTCCACATAACTACTGCACTTCTCCATTGGTCGTCTGATTCGTTTTCAGAAAATAAGGGGGGTAGTCATATCCAACCATCTTTATCCTAGGTTCAGCCATATATCTTTGGGTTTTTTTTTTCTTCTCACTCACTCCTTGGTTTCATCTGGAAAAGTTGTATCTTTCAACCCTTCACATTTGCACAGCAACTGTCCTCTGCTACCATTTGTTCTACGTTTAGCTGCTGTTGTATAAAGAGTCAAAGGTTCTGCTCCTTTTCCACAAACACCTTTAATTGACTTAAACAGACTGCACAAAACTCTAACATCACATCACCAAACACAAAGGCCATCTGAAGCCACTTTACATGTCAGTGTCAATTATTGGACACTTGGCATAAATAAGACAACTAATTGGCATGTGTCTTAACCCATTACTTAACACTACACACCCTTCACATTGCCTGCACCCTCATTCTGTTGAATAGATTCCATTGCTCCCTCTCTCAGTTCTCCTGTGATTAGCAGACAACTAAAACTCGATGCTGGCACTTACTGCCTCCTGCTGGACCTCAAATTCAGTCCGACTTATGCCAACCTTGATTGGCGCTGGCCTGCACTCTACCTAGGAGCACACTACCTCGGCCTACGCCCCCATCCTATCCCCCTAACCCAATAATCCTACCTAAACTTTTGGACACAAAGGAGCAATTTAACAAGGCCAATCCACCGAACCTGCACATCTTTGGACTGTGGGAGGATTGATTGATTTGATTTGTCACATGTACCGAAGTACAGTGAAAAGTATTTTTCTGCGGCCGAGGAACGGACACAGTACGTACATAGTAGACAAAGAGAATAATCAACAGTGAACATTGACAAATGGTACATCGACAAAACAGTGATTGGTTACAGTGCGGAACAAGGGGCCAAACAAAGCAAATACATGAGGAAGCCGGAGCACCCGGAGGAAACCCACGCAGACACGGGGAGAAGGTGCAGAGTCCGCACAGACAGTGACCCAAGCCGGGAATCGAACCTGAGACCCTGCCGCTGTGAGGCACCACCGTGCCACGTTAAGCCACTTCATGAGATATTAGGACAGGTGACCAAAAGCTTCGTCAGAGAGGTAGATTGTAAGGAGACGCTTCAACGAAGGAAGAGAGGATAGAGAGGATAGAGAGGCTTTGGGAGGGAATTTCATCATTTAGGTCAGTGGTGGGCAAGCTGCGACCCCGGGGGCCACATGCGGCCCATCTGGGCTCTGAGTGGGGTCCACGAGACATTTTGTTGACCGTTACCCACGCGCAGGGTCGCCACATTCTGTTGATTTCCGTCCGTGTAGTTTTTTTCCTCCCGGTGTGACTGAAGTGATTCACACGTAAAGCGAGGACAAGTGAAGTGAGGTGTGTGCTGATTGCTCACAACATTGAGTGTGAGAGCCGTGCACTCCCTCTGTGTCCAAAGTGGAAATATTTCTATTGTTTTTACCATTTGAAGTTGACGAGAGTTCTATTAATATATAAATGATGAAGCATTTTCTATAACTCGTTATGGAATATTCGGCGTGTATTAAATGTATTTAATCTTATTCATGGGGTCACGGTGAGTGAACAATCCTGATTTCAATCCTGCGGCCCATTGAGATGAAGGAGGATCACTCATGCGACCTACTCACTGACCATCACTGATCCAGGGCCTAGGCAGCTGAAGCCATGGCCCCCAATGATAGAGCGAGTAAACCTGGGGGCCAGGGCAGCCTGAGCTGAGGGATTGATCCCTGTTCTTGAATGGGTCAGCCCGAAACACACTCCAACTTGGCCTTAACCTCAATTGAGTCAGACCAGCGAGTTATGTGGGCTCCTGCTGTGTTTCCCTTGGCAGCTTGCCACCGAAGCAGACTTAAGTTCCAGTTTTAACCCCAGTTCCCATGGCAGGATGTCCCGTTGATTTATTGAATATGAGAGCCATGGATACAGTGTGCAGAAGCTTGTGGATTTTCAGCTGAATGCTGACTCTGATCGCAGCCACATTTATAACGTGACTGTTACGTTCACTTGCTCGGCAGCACCAGCCATGGCTCAGTGCTTGTCCCTGACACAGTGGTTAGCACTGCCACCTCACAGTTCCAGGGACCCATGGTGCGATTCCAACCTTGGGTCACGATCTGTGCGGAGTCTGCACGTTCTCCCCGTGTTTGCGTGGGTTTCCTCCGGGTGCTCCGGTTTCCTCCCACAGTCCAAAGATGTGCAGGTTAGGTGGATTGTCCATGATAAATTGCCCTTAGTGTCCAAAGATGTGTGTAATGATATAACATAATAACCAAACTGGATATAAATATTAGTGCCTGCATGCATAGACTGCAATTCTAGCATCCAACCACAGGTGGCATTGCGACAGGAGAACATTACTGGAAGACACCCACGTGGGGAAGGCCCCAGCGGCCAGGTCTCTGGCACTGAGCCTGGCTCTGGGGCTCAGAAGGGAAGGAGGGAGAATTGAAAAGCGACAGTGATAGCAGACTCAATGGTTAGGGGAACGGATAGGAAATTATGTGGTCGCGAACGAGACTCCCGGAAGGTGTGTTGCCTCCCGGGTGCCAGGGCCAGGGATGTCTCGGATCGAGTCTACAGGATTCTTCAGAGGGAGGGGGAGCAACCAGAAGTTGTGGTGCACATAGGCACCAACGACAGAGCTAAGAAAAGGGATAAGGATCTAAAAAGTGATTTTGGGGAGTTAGGTTGGAAGCTAAAGAGCAGGACGAGCAGAGTGGTGATCTCAGGATTGCTACCGTTGCCACGTGCAAGTGAGGCAAGGAACAGAGAGCGAGTGCAGCCGAACATGTGGCTACTGGGCTGGTGCAGGATGGAAGGCTTCAGATATGTGGATCATTGGGATATCTTCTGGGGAATGTGGGACCTGTACATGAAGGACGGATTGCCCCTAAACTGGAGGGGCACCAATATCCTGGGTGGGAAGTTTCTGGAGCTCTTTGGGAGGATTTAAACTAGTTTAGCAGGGGGATGGGAACCAGAGCTATGGATTGGAGGATAGGGTAGCTGTTGAACAGGCAGAAATAGTATGCAGCGAGTCTGCGAGGAAGGATAGACAGTTGATAGGACAAAGTTGCACTCAGTGGAATGGGTTAAAGTGTGTCTGTTTCAATGCAAGGAGTGTCAGGAACAAGGGAGATGAACTTAGAGCATGGATCAGCACTTGGAACTACGATGTTGTGGCCATTACAGAGACATGGATTTCACAGGGGCAGGAATGGTTGTTAGATGTTCTGGGGTTTAGATGTTTTCAGAAGAATAGGGAGGGAGGTAAAAGAGGAGGGGGAGTGGCACTGTGAATTAGGGAGTGCACCACAGCTGCAGAAAAGGAGGTGGTTGAGGAGGGTTTGTCTACTGAGTCAGTATGGGTGGAAGTCAGAAACAAGAAAGGAGCAGTCACTTTATTGGGAGTTTTCTATAGACACCCCAATAGCAGCAGAGAGAAAGAGGAACAGATTGGGCGGCAGATCTTGGAAAAGTGCAGAAGTAACAGAGTTGTTGCCATGGTGACTTCAACTTCCCTAATATTGACTGGAACCTCCTTACTGCAAATGGTTTGGATGGAGCAGATTTTGTCAGTTGTGTACAGGAAGGATTCCTGACTCAATATGTAGATAGGCCGACTCGGGGGGAGGCCATATTGGACTTAGTGCTCGGCAACGAACCAGGCCAGGTGTCAGATGGCTCAGTGGGAGAGCATTTCGGTGACAGTGGCCACAACCCCTTGACCTTTACCATAGTCATGGAGAGGGATAGGAACACACAGTATGGGAAGGTATTTAATTGGGGGAGGGGAAATTATACTGCTATTAGACAGGAGCTGAGGAGCATGAAGTGGGAACAATTGTTCTTGGGGAAATGCACAACAGTAATGTGGGGGTTGTTTAAGGAGCACTTGCTGCGAGTGCTGAATTGTTTTGTCCCACTGAGACGAGGAAGGAATGGTAAGGTGAAGGAGCCTTGGATGACAAGAGAAGTGGAGCTTCTAGTCAAGAGGAAGAAGGAAGCTTACGTAAGGTTAAGGAAGCAAGGATCTGACTCGGCTCTAGAGGGTTACAAGGTAGCCAGGAAGGAACTCAAAAATGGACTGAGGAGAGCTAGAAGAGGGCATGAAAAAGCCCTGGCAGGAAGGATTAGGGAAAACCATAAGGCGTTCTACACTTATGTGAGAAATAAGAGGATGATCAGAGTGAGAGTACAGCCGATCAGGGATAGTGGAGGGAACTTGTGCCTAGAGTCTGAGGAGATGGGGAGGCCTTAAATGAATATTTTGCTTCAGTATTCACTAGAGAGAGGGACCTTGTTGCCCATGAGAACAGTGTGAACCAGGTTAATAGACTCGAACAGGTTGATATTAAGAAGGAGGATGTGCTGGAAATTTTGGAAAGCATCAGGATAGATAAGTCCCCTGAGCCTGACGGGATATACCCAAGGTCACTACGGGAAGCGAGGGAGGAGATTTCTGCGCCGTTGGCAATGATCGTTCCGTCCTCACTCTCCACTGGAGTAGTACCGGATGATTGGAGGGAGGAGAATGTTGTTTCCCTGTTCAAGAAAGGGAGTAGGGAAATCCCTGGGAATTACAGACCCATCAGTCTTGTAATGGAATGCATTGCCAGCAGAGGTGGTGGAGTCAGAGTCATTAGGGACATTTAAGTGACTCTTAGACAGACACATGGACAGCAGTAAATTGAAGGGTTTTAGGCTAGGTTGACCTTAGATTAGGATCAATGGTTGCCACAACATCATGGGCCGAAGGGCCTGCGCTGTTCTGTGTTCTATGTTTATGGGAGACAGGACATATTCTAGCATCCGACCACAGGTGGCGTGGTGACAGGAGACTGTCACTGGAAGACACCCACATGTGAGAGACAGAACCTGGACAGCAGGGACAGACTGCAGTCACAGATCGAGCAGTTCCGGAATCAACAGTAATTCATAATACTTAATCATAGTTGTTTGTATTTAGCCGTCGTATCCAACTGTAATCTTATATCATAGAAATCCTTTAGTGTTTGAGGAACAAAACAAAGAACAAAGAAAAGTACAGCACAGGAAGAGGCCCTTCGGCCCTCCAAGCCCGTGCCGACCATGCTGCCCATCTAAATTAAAATCTTCTAAACCTCCGGGGTCTATATCCCTCTATTCCCATCCTATTCATGTATTTGTCAAGATGCCCCTTAAATGTCACTGTCGTCCCTGCTTCCACCACCTCCTCCTTCAGCGAGTTCCAGGCTCCCACTACCCTCTGTGTAAACAAATTGCCTCGTACATCTCCTCTAAACCTTGCCCCTTGCACTTTAAACCTATGCCCCCGAGTAATTGACCCCTCTACCCTGGGAAAAAGCCTCTGACTATCCACTCTGTCTATGCCCCTCATAATTTTGTAGACCTCTATCAGGTCGCCCCTTAACCTCCGCTGTACCAGTGAAAACAAACCAAGTTTATTCAACCTCTCCTCATAGCTAATGCCCTCCACACCAGGCAACATCCTGGTAAATCTCTTCTGCACCCTCTCTAAAGCCTCCACATCCTTCTGGTAGTGTGGCGACCAGAATTGAACACTATACTCCAAGTGTGGCCTAATTAAGGTTCTATAAAGAGGCAACATGACTTGCCAATTTTTATACTCACTGCCCCGGCCAATGAAGGCAAGCATGCCGTATGCCTTCTTGACTACCTTCTCCACCTGTGTTGCCCCTTTCAGTGACTTGTGGACCTGTACACCTAGATCTCTCTGTCTGTCAATACTCTTGAGGGTTCTACCATTCACTGTATATTCCCTACCTGCACTAGACCTTACAAAATGCATTACCTCACATTCGTCCGAATTAAACTTCACCCAAGTCTCCAAACGATCTAAATCCTGCTGTATCCTCTGACAGTCCTCATTACTATCTGCAATTCCACCAACCTTTGTGTCGTCTGCAAACTTACTAATCAGACCAGTTACATTTTCCTCAATCTTTTATATATACTACAAACAGCAAAGGTCCCAGCACTGATCCCTGCGGAACACCACTGGTCGCAGCCCTCCAATCAAAAAAGCACCCTTCCATTGCTACTCTCTGCCTTCTATGACCTAGCCATAGAACATAGAACAGTACAGCACAGAACAGGCCCTTCGGCCCTCAATGTTGTGCCGAGCAATGATCACCCTATTCAAACCCACGTATCCACCCTATACCCGTAACCCAACAACCCCCCCTCCTAACCTTACTTTTTAGGACACTACGGGCAATTTAGCATGGCCAATTCACCTAACCCGCACATCTTTGGACTGTGGGAGGAAACCGGAGCACCCGGAGGAAACTCACGCACACACGGGGAGGACGTGCAGACTCCACACAGTCAGTGACCCAGCCAGGAATCGAACCTGGGACCCTGGAGCTGTGAAGCATTTATGCTAACCACCATGCTACCGTGCTCCCCTAATGCTACCGTGCTCCCCCAGTTCTGTATCCATCTTGCCAGCTCACACCTGATCCCGTGTGACTTCACCTTTTGTACCAGTCTGCCATGAGGGACCTTGTCAAAGGCCTTACTGAAGTCCATATAGACAACATCCACTGCCCTACCTTCATCAATCATCTTTGTGACCTCTTCGAAAAACTCTAACAAGTTAGTGAACCACGACCTCCCCTTCACAAAACCATGCTGCCTCTCGCTAATATGACCATTTGCTTCCAAATGGGAGTAGATCCTGTCTCGAAGAATTCTCTCCAGTAATTTCCCTCCCACTGACATAAGGTTTATTCATTGGTTAATAAACAGTTTTGTTCATTGACAAAGCCGTATGTTCTCTGATCACTTCAAATACAAAGACCATGTCATCCGTGCATACAGAGAACATTACAATGTGTAGGCTAAGGGGTTATTGGGATAGGGTGGGGGAGTGGGCCTAGGTTGGGTGCTCTCTCAGAGGGTCGGTGCAGGCTTGATGGACCGAATGGCCTCCTTCTGCACTGTGGGAGTTCTATGAAATGGGGGGGGGGCTGTTCCTGGGAGCTTGCGGCACACAAGTTGGCTCCTGCCTTTCCTGTATCGTGGCAGTGACGCCATGTCAACATACAGAGTTGTCCATGTTGCTGAGCACCAGGGAACACTTGAGTAAAAGCACCAGCTGTTGTGAGCCGCAGCTTTGCAGCAATCTATGATCAGGCACAAAGAGGCCTTTACACAGGAGCAGGGCAGCAGTCAGCTCTGCAGAACGACAATGTTCAACCACCAGCTGCTGCCTCCAACCCGGTGCAGTAATTATTTTTGAACAATTGCAAATATAACACTTTATTTTAAACGAGGATGACCCGACATCCTGTTATGATGCGTGCTACCTCAGCAGCAAGGCAGGGGAACAAAGCCATCTGCACCCCCCCAACCCCCCCAAAACCACTGCGACGTGCAGAATTGAAGGAGGAAAGACCAGGTGAATCACACAGTCTTCGGGAAACAGACAGAGGCCATTTGGCCCCACTGTGCCCGATACTAGCTCTTTGAAAGCACTGCCCAATCTGAAAGAAAGCCCTTCTATTTCTAGCCCTTCTATGGGTGGCACGGTGGCACAGTGGTTAGCTCTGCTGCCTCACAGCTCCAGGGTCCCAGGTTCGATTCTGGCCTTGGGTCACTGTCTGTGTGGAGTTTGCACGTTCTCCCCGTGTCTGCGTGAGTTTTGTCCGGGTGCTCCGGTTTCCTCCCACAGTACAAAGATATGCAGGTTAGGTGGATTGGCCAGGCTAAATTGTCCCTTAGTGTCCAAAGATGTGCAGGTTAGGTGGATTGGCCATGTTAAATTGTCCCTTTGTGTCCAAAGATGTGCAGGTTAGGTGGATTGGCCATGATAAATTGTCCCTTAGTGTCCAAAGATATGCAGGTTAGGTGGATTGGCCATGATAAATTGTCCCTTAGTGTCCAAAGATGTGCAGGTTAGGTGGATTGGCCATGCTAAATTGTCCCTTAGTGTCCAAAGATGTGCAGGTTAGGTGGATTGGCCATGATAAATTGTCCCTTAGTGTCCAAAGATGTGCAGGTTAGGTGGATTGGCCATGCTAAATTGTCCCTTGGTGTCCAAAGATGAGGTGGGGTTTGTGGGTTTTGCGGATAGGGTGTAGTTGTGAGCTTAAGTCGAGCACTCTTTCCAAGGGCCGGTGCAGATTCGATGGGCCGAATGGCCTCCTTCTACACTGTAAATTCTATGATTTCCATAGCGGCTTACAGCCAATGAGGCGCAGGCACAGTTTTAGTGCCGCCAATTTGCACACAGTAATCTTCCACAGACAGGGCTGAGATTGTGACCAGGTTATTTATCCCAGTGCTGCCCAGGTAGCTGGGTAAAATAATGGTCAGGGGCCCAGAGGGATCTTTGCCGCTCTTGCTTTGAATCAGGATCTTCCACGTCTACCGGAGAGGGAAGTCAGACCCTCAGTTTAACGTCTCATCCAGAGATTGCTCTGGAGTGTCGGCTGAGATTTGATGCCCAGCCCTGGAATGTTGCGGCCTTTGGGATTCCCTGTTCCCGCCGGCAACGCATTGACCCGTGGGTTTCCCAGTGACATGGGGTGACTTCAATGGGAAATCCCATTGACAAACAGCGGGAATAGAGCCTCCACAAGTGAACGGCGGCACCGAGGAATATACGGCTTGGGGACCCGGAGCACCCCGCCCACGTTATGTGGGCTGAGGGGGAGACAATGGTGTCATGCTGACGACCTTGCCCATGAACAAAATGATTGGTGGCATAAGCTAGACAGACTGCCAATATGGGAAATGTTTGCAATGAGAATAAATGTAACTTTCTCCTCAGATAACTCGGGAATAGGCCGATACAAATATGCACTTCATCGCAAAATCAGCTTGATTGTTTTGAAAGGCCAAATGGTTCACTCATGACCTTCAGGGAAAGGAAACTGCCACCTTGCTGAATTTGAACTGTTTCCTCCACCTGGTTTGAGCCGACAAGTAACGCAGACGCACATTTTGTAGTTGGCTATTTCAGGGCATGCTGGGATGGGCAATAACAAGGCCTTGCCAATACTATCTACACCCTGACAACAGAGAAGCCAAAAGATTGACCTTTGGTGCTGAACCAATTGGGGTGGGCAGGGGGTCTCAATTTCTGCCTCACGCAAAAGTGTTTGAAGACCCTCCTCACGCCAAACTGCCACACCCCTTCAACTTTACCCTCCCTTCCCCCACCCCCTCCTCCCCAGTTTGAGAGAGAGCCATTTAAGGCAGTGGTGGGCAAGCTGCGACCCCGGGGGCCACATGCGGCCCATCTGGGTTCTGAGTGGGGCCCACGAGACATTTTGTTGACCGTTACCCACGCGCAGGGTCGCCACATTCCGCTGATTTCCGTCCATGTAGTTTTTTTCCTCCCGGTGTGATTCACACGTAAAGCGAGGACAAGTGAAGTGAGGTGTGTGCTGATTGCTCACAACATTGAGTGTGAGAGCCGTGCGCTCCCTCTGTGTCCAAAGTGGAAATATTTCTATTGTTTTCACCATTTGAAGTTGATGCGAGTTCTATTAATATATAAATGATGAAGCATTTTCTACAATCATTATGAAATATTCCGCGTGTATTAAATGTATTGAATCTTATTCATGGGGTCACGGTGAGTGAACAAACCTGATTTCAATCTTGTGGCCCATTGAGATGACGGAGGGTCACTCATGCGGCCCACTCACTGGCCTCGGTTGCTCATTACCGATTTAAGGTCACTGCCTGGGGTCAGAAGCAGTGATATGAAAGGTCTGGTCAATTAACGTCACTGAACATTCTGCTATGCTATTTATTCTGTCCAGGACCTCCTGTGCTTAATTCTTTGTAATGAGCAGCATGATAGCAATTGCAAATAAAGCTGTCATTTCACATTCATTCAGCCCAAAGCTACTAACCCAAACTCTTCCCACAACACACCATGAGCCGATTTATGACCCTGTCAATCTGCCTGCACCAACATGCCCCAGCGCGTTATCTCAGCCATTATTGAAGCCAACTGGTATCAAAAAGAGAGTTAAAAATAACTCGATGATGTAACTTATTTTAATATTTTTTGGAGGTTGGTAATGAGGTGGAAATTGGAACATTTAAGTTCCAGTTGAGGGCAGCAAGATTGGTTTGAGGTTGACCCCGTAGCATGACCTCTTGGGCCGGCTGTCTTGAAATGTGCCCGCCTCTGTTCGTGTCATAATCACAGGACAGTGAGTCGGTCTGTAAACCTTAGTGACCTTGACAGCTCATGACTTCCCTTGAAGGCTCCTCATTAAACAAATCTCAAGAACCTCTGTTGCTTGTCAAAACAAAACAAGAGGTTCCCAATTCTCCCAAAGTTCCTTCCCAGCCTCGGGCAAAGTCGGTCTCGGCCGCCGTTCTGTGGGCAGAAATGCCAAAGGCTCACGCCCCCCCCCCAACTTTGAAACCCCAGGTTCAGCCAGCGCCAATTAAAAAAGGAGTTTCTTTATTGGAAAAAAAAAGGATTCGACCAGTCAATGTGTGGTGAACCGAGCAGTTCATTAGCAATGGAGGCTCCAAGTGGTTCTTGTTTAGTTTACTGATCATTGGAACCAGATGTCGTCAGTTCGACTTCCTTCTAACATCAAACACAATGAACCACCCAGTGTGGCTAAATATAACCCAAGTTCAGTAGGGGGCGCTATCAATTTAAAGTTGATCGTGCTCCAAAACCTAAATGAGAAACACAACACGGCCTAGTTTAACTGCTGTCTCAGAACCGTCCTTTTTTTCAAATGAGAGACTCTTTCCTTTTGTTCAATGTTATTGCGTAGTTCAGTTGAACTTCAAGACACCAGAGCGATATTTGGCAGCGTTGCCTGGTGAAATGTAAGGGCCTCACAGCTCAACCTTTACATGAACCCACCACCCTTCCAACTTCCTGTACCTGCAGACACTGCTCTTAAGCAATGACCCATCACATATACGTCTACGTTTAACCCCACTTGGTGCACAACAACGAACGCCGTTGGACTTTGCGGACACTTTAGGGATGAGAGGAACCTTTCGTAGAATTTACAGTGCAGGAGGCCATTCGGCCCATTGAGTCTGCACCGGCCCTTGGAAAGAGCACCCCACCTAAACACACATCTCTATCCTATCCCCGTAACCCAGTAACCCCACCTCGCCTTTTTTAGACATGAAGGGTCAATTTAGCACGGCCAATCCACCTAACCTGCACATCTTTGGACTGTGGGAGGAAACCGGAGCACCCGGAGGAAACCCACGCAGACACGGGGAGAACGTGCAGACTCCGCACAGACAGTGACCCAAGCCGGGAATCGAACCTCGGACCCTGGCGCTGAGAGGCAGCAGTGCTAACCACTATGCTACCGTGCCGCCGTTTAAAAGGCTCGGCAGCCAAATTTGAAGATGACACTCAAACAGGTGGGATAGTAAGTTGAAATGAGGAAATAAGACATTTATGAATGGATATCGATAGGTTAGGTGAGTGGGGCAAAATGTGGCAGATGGAGATTAATGTGGGTAAAAGTGTGAAGTTATCCATTTTGGTTAGAAAAATGGGAAGGCAACTTATTATCTTAAACGGAGAGAAACCTCAGCATGCTCCGATGCAGAGGGACCTGGGTGTCCTCGTGCATGAATCACAGAAAACCAGCATGCAGGTTCAACAGATAATACAGAAAATGAATGGAATGTTGGCATTTACAGTGAAAGGAATAGAGTATAAAGGTGAGGAAGTGTTGTTGCAACTGTACTAGGCACTGGTGAGAACTCACCTTGAGTATTGTGCAGTTTTGCCCCCTTATTTGAGGAGGGATGTAGTTGCAATGGAGGCAGTTCAGAGGAGGTTCATGAGATTGATTCCAGAGATGAGGGGTTTGTCGTATGAAAAAGATGAGCAGTTTAGGCCGATACTCGCTCGAGATTAGAAGAATGAGAGGAGATCAAATTGAGGTATAGAAGATGATAAAAGGTATCGAAAAAGTAGATGTAGAGCGGATGTTTCCTCTTGTGTGGCAATCTAGGATGAGAGGTCACAGTTTTAGGATAAGGGGGGAGCAGATTTAAAACAGAGTTGAGAAGAAATTACTTCTCGCAAAGGATTGTGACTCTGTGGAATTCGCTTCCCCAGAGTGCAGTGCATGCTGGGACAGTGAGTCAATTTAATCATAGATTGTGACAGAATTTACAGTGCAGAAGGAGGCCATTCGGCCCATCGAGTCTGCACCGGCTCTTAGAAAGAGCACCCTACCCAAGCCCACATCTCCACCCTATCCCCATAACCCAGTAACCCCACCCAACACTAAGGGCAACTTTGGACACTAAGGGCAATTTAGCACGGCCAATCCACCTAACCTGCACATCTTTGGACTGTGGGAGGAAACCGGAGCACCCGGAGGAAACCCACGCACACACGGGGAGGATATGCAGACTCCGCACAGACAGTGACCCAGCCAGGAATCGAACCTGGGACCCTGGAGCTGTGAAGCAATTGTGCTACCCACTATGCTACTGTGCTGCCCTCTAAGGAGTAGTTAGACAGATTTTGAATTAGTAATGGATTGAAGGGTAATGGAGAACGGGCAGGAAAGTGGAGTTGAGGCCGAGAGATCAGCTATGACCGTATTGAATGGTGGAGCAGGCTCAAGGGGCTGAATGGCCCAATCCTGCTTCTAGGTCTTATGTGCTAACAGGCGAAGGCCATTGAGCCCCTCGGAGCTGCTCCAGCACTCTATCAGGTCACAGCCTCAACTCCAATTGCGCTTTTGCTCGCAATCCCACGATGCTTTTACCCAACAAAAACTTGTGTCTCAGTCGTGAAAGCTCCAATTGCCCGCCTGCATCAGTAACGCAGTTCCCGCTGAACACCAGGGCGTGTGCCATTATATCCTCCCAGATAGAATCCCTAAGGCACAGGAGGAGGCCGTTCAGTTCATCGAGTTGCGAAGAAAATCTCATATTTGGAGATTCGGAAAACATCAGAAATCCCATGTCAGGTATCCCATCAACATCATTAACATCCATGTGACCATTGGAACAGGCAGATGGGGCTTCCGTTCAATATCTCCTCTGAAGACTGGTTTCTCCGAGAGTGCAGCACTCCTTCAGTACCTCACTGGAGTAAGAACTTCAAGCCTCGGAGAGAATAACCATCTGATGCTGATTATGTCGTGAGGCATCCGAATCAAACTGCCACGTGACCACCAAATGTTTGACAGAAAATTACCACAAAAAGTGTCTACAAATGAGAGTGCGTTCAGTGTCTCTACTATTCCCAGTCGGAATAGAAATGTTTACGTAATTCAATATTCAACAGTCAATATTCACTCCATTTAAAAATACTCCCACTGTCTGGAGAGGCGGCAACAATTTGGCTGGCAGAAAAGAGTTTTGTTGTCCGTGCAAACGAACTGCCATGTTCCAAAGAGAATGATTATCATGAAAAAGTGCTTGGCAGCCATTTTGAATCCAGATAGAAAGGCACAATGTGTGGATTTACATGGTACTGAGTTATATCACTTACACGAGGTTGTGGTAGTGCAAATGCTATTTGGTTTCTTGGCCTTTTAGGCCTTTTTGTCTTCCAATCCTTTTTTTTTGGATGGAGGCAAAGACACTGACGCTCTTGGGGGTCTACTCTATTGGCACAAGAGTGGCATAGCAGAACCCTGCCAGCCCTCGCCTGCTGTTGGTTAAGTGCATGGCTGGGGTAGCTGCCAGCAGGCCCGCTAAGCTGTGGCAGAGGTGCCCGTCCTGACCCACCATCTGGAATGCCAGCCCTCTGCCATTCCATCCTATGGCAGTGCAGACCCGAAGGAAGTCCTCGTCTTCCGCCCCGCTCTGCCCCTGTCCAGCCGACCTCTTTGGGAGCCCAATCCATCCTCTCGGGCATTGATTGCCTTTCCCTAGTCAAGGTTCTGGGGGCCTCTACACTGTCCTCGGCAGAACCTGCGGCAATTTTGAGCCGATGCAAACTCAACTGCGACTTGGCAACACGGTAGCACAGTGGTTAGCACTGTTGCTTCACAGCTCCAGGGTCCCGGGTTCGATTCCCGGCTTGGGTCACTGTCTGTGCGGAGTCTGCACGTTCTCCCCGTGTCTGCGTGGGTTTCCTCCGGGTGCTCCGGTTTCCTCCCACAAGTCCCGAAAGACGTGCTTGTTAGGTGAATTGGACATTCTGAATTCTCCCTCTGTGACCCGAACAGGCGCCGGAATGTGGCGACTAGGGGCTTTTCACAGTAACTTCATTGCAGTGTTAATGTAAACCTACTTGTGACAATAAAGATTATTATTATTAATGACTTCCAGGGGGCAAGAAGAGCAGAGTTTCCTGGTGAAACCTGGACATGGTAGATCATGAGTGGGAAATCTGCCCACACTCCCCAGCAGCAGGATTTACAGCGTCTGTCAAGGAGAATGGTATCACCAGTTAACCAGCCCCATCCATGAATCCCTTGCCCTCTCAGTTTGCATCATCTCCGACCCCAAGTGACCCCATCTCTCTTTTTTCTTTCAGACATTTGATGTGATGTAGACCAATTTGGATTTGTCAGGATCAAAAGGAAGAAACTAGAAATGGCAAATAAGAGAAATTGTGAAGTCATTTCCCAGTCACTATCAATCAGGTAAATAGCCCTCACGGACTCCACTACAGGAAGCAATGGGATTCATACTGCTTTCTCTTAAAAAAAACATTCCCACATCTCATCTGTGACTAAATCTGTATCCCAGATGCTTAGTTCCCTCTTTAATGCCTTTCGCCTGAACAGTTGCTCACTCTCTATGAAATCCACGTCCTGCCTAAGACTTGAACTCTGCCCCCATATCTGGGAGGCTGCACCAGCATCACTCTCCCTGTATTTCAGCGTCAGCCCATGTGGGTAATACACTTGTCTTTTAGCCATTGTACAACAATAGGGAAAAATGTGGAGTCATATATGGAACTATTGGATCTTTAAAAAGGACCTGAGTTGTATATTTTTTAACCTGGACATGAGATATAGTGGCACAGTGGTTGGCACTGCTGCTTTACAGCGCCAGGGTCCCAGGTTCGATTCCCCGCTTGGGTCACCGTCTGTGCGGAGTCTGCACGTTCTCCCCGTGTCTGCGTGGGTTTCCTCCGGGTGCTCCGGTCTCCTCCCACAGTCCAAAGATATACAGGTTAGGTAGATTGGCCATGAACGGGCAGCACGGTGGCCTAGTGGTTAGCACAACCGCCTCACGGCGCTGAGGTCCCAGGTTCGATCCCGGCTTTGGGTCACTGTCCGTGTGGAGTTTGCACGTTCTCCCCGTGTCTGCGTGGGTTTCGCCCCCACAACCCAAAAATGTGCAGAGTAGGTGGATTGGCCACGCTAAATTGCCCCTTAATTGGAAAAAATAATTGGCTAATCTAAATTAAAAAAAAAAAAAAGATTGGCCATGATAAATTGTCCCTTAGTGTCCAAAGATGTGCAGGTTCAGTGGATTGGCCATGCTAAATTGTCCCTTAGTGTCCAAAGATGTGCAGGTTAGGTGGATTGGCCATGTTAAATTGTCCCTTAGTGTCCAAAGATGTGCAGGTTAGGTGGATTGGCCATGATAAATTGTCCCTTAGTGTCCAAAGATGTGCAGGTTAGGTGGATTGGCCATGTTAAATTGTCCCTTAGTGTCCAAAGATGTGCAGATTAGGTGGATTGGCCATGTTAAATTGTCCCTTAGTGTCCAAAGATGTGCAGGTTAGGTGGATTGGCCATGTTAAATTGTCCCTTAGTGTCCAAAGATGTGCAGATTAGGTGGATTGGCCATGTTAAATTGTCCCTTAGTGTCGAAAGATGTGCAGGTTAGGTGGATTGGCCATGCTAAATTGTCCCTTAGTGTCCAAAGATGTACAGGTTAGGTGGATTGGCCATGATAAATTGTCCCTTAGTGTCCAAAGATGTACAGGTTAGGTGGATTGGCCATGTTAAATTGTCCCTTAGTGTCCAAAGATGTGCAGGTTAGGTGGATTGGCCATGTTAAATTGCCCCTTAGTGTCCAAAGATAAGCAGGTTAGGTGGATTGGCCATGTTAAATTGTCCCTTAGTGTCCAAAGATGTACAGGTTAGGTGGATTGGCCATGATAAATTGCCCCTTAGTGTCCAAAGATGTGCAGGTTAGGTGGTTTGGCCATGATAAATTGTCCCTTAGTGTCCAAAGATGTGCAGGTTAGGTGGATTGGCCATGATAAATTGTCCCTTAGTGCCCAAAGATGTGTAGGTTAGGTGGATTGGCCATGATAAATTGTCCCTTAGTGTCCAAAGATGTGCAGGTTAGGTGGATTGGCCATGTTAAATTGTCCCTTAGTGTCCAAAGATGTGCAGGTTAGGTGGATTGGCCATGATAAATTGTCCCTTAGTGTCCAAAGATGTGCAGGTTAGGTGGATTGGCCATGTTAAATTGTCCCTTAGTGTCCAAAGATGTGCAGGTTAGGTGGATTGGCCATGATAAATTGTCCCTTAGTGTCCAAAGATGTGCAGGTTAGGTGGATTGGCCGTGCTAAATTGTCCCTTAGTGTCCAAAGATGTACAGGTTAGGTGGATTGGCCATGTTAAATTGTCCCTTAGTGTCCAAAGATGTACAGGTTAGGTGGATTGGCCATGATAAATTGTCCCTTAGTGTCCAAAGATGTGCAGGTTAGGTGGATTGGCCATGATAAATTGTCCCTTAGTGTCCAAAGATGTGCAGGTTAGGTGGATTGGCCGTGCTAAATTGTCCCTTAGTGTCCAAAGATGTGCAGGTTAGGTGGATTGGCCATGATAAATTGTCCCTTAGTGTCCAAAGATGTGTAGGTTAGGTGGATTGGCCGTGTTAAATTGTCCCTTAGTGTCCAAAGATGTGCAGGTTAGGTGGATTGGCCGTGTTAAATTGTCCCTTAGTGTCCAAAGATGTGCAGGTTAGGTGGATTGGCCGTGTTAAATTGTCCCTTAGTGTCCAAAGATGTGCAGGTTAGGTGGATTGGCCGTGTTAAATTGTCCCTTAGTGTCCAAAGATGTGCATGCAGAAGCCAACTAGACTGGAAAGGATCACATCAGCTGTAACATGTCATTAGGCAATCACAGAATTCCTACAATTTGCCCTGACCCTCCGAAAGAGCACCCTACCTAGGCCCACGCCCCCACCCCATCCTCGCAACCCCACCTAACCTTTTGGACACTAAGGGACAATTTAGTTGCAGTATGCAGATGATCTTTTACTTTACGTGATGGACCCGGTCCCCACCATAGGTGACGTAATGGAACTACTGACGCACTTTGGCTCCTTTTCCGAATATAAGCGAAATTTGGAAAAGAGTGAGTGTGTTCCAGTAAACACCAGTAGGGAGGGGAGCCAATCTCAGGGTGCTACCGTTTCGCATGCTGGTTCCAGCTTTAGATATCTGCAGGTCCATGTGGCTCGGGATTGGGCCTGGCTTTGTAAACTGAATTGTACCAGTCAGGAAGATAGAGTCAAGACTGACCTGTAAAGGTGGGATAACCTTTCCCTGTCCTTGTTGGGCAGGGTCCAGTCGATCAGGATGAACATTCTGCCACCATTTTTGTTTTTGCTCCTGTGTCTGCCAGCTTTCCTTCCGAAGGAAGGTCAAGAAGTTGATACCATCCTTTATATGGGCGGGCAAGACCTCGAGGATTTGTAGAGCAGCCCTTCAAAGGGATAGGCAGTCGGGGGGGCCTAATGTTGCCAAACCTGATATTTTATTATTGAAATGAAAATGAAATGAAAATGGCTTATTGTCACGAGTAGGCTTCAAATGAAGTTACTGTGAAAAGCCCCTAGTCGCCACATTCCGGCGCCTGTTCGGGAAGGCTGTTACGGGAATTGAACCATGTTGCTGGTTCTAAGTCACGATGCTCGTTTGGAGAGCTGGTGTGGACAGAATGGGCCGAATGGCCTCCTTCTGCACCCTATCAATTCAGTGATTTATACTTTTGAGGTTATCCCAAAGGCCTCTGCACCTTTACAGCCAAGGAATACTTTGGGAGAGCCATTCACTGTTGTAATATAGGAATATGTAATAATAGGTTGTCTAACCAGCCCAATACACATGGATATTAAATATTCTTTCTCTGATGTTGTGGGGTAATTTCTTGTGAAACCGACAGGCAGATTTTTCACCCAATTAACACCCACTCCTGCAGTGAGTAACTCACCTCCTGACCCCCCCAAAGCCTGTCCACCATCTACAAGGCACAAGTCAGGAGTGTGATGGAATACTCTCCACTTGCCTGGATGAGGGATAGGGTGGAGGCGTCGGCTTAAGTAGCGTGCTCTTTCCAAGGGCCGTTGCAGACTTGATGGGCCGAATGGCCTCCTTCTGCACTGCAAATTCTATGATTCTCTGAAGATGCTCGACACCATCCAGGTCAAAGCAGCCCCGCTTGATTGGCACCCCTTCCACAAACATTCAAACCCTCCACCAGCATCTACAAGATGCACTGCAGCAACTCCCCAAAGCTCCTTAGGCAGCACCTTCCAAACCCATCTAAAAGGACAAGGGCAGCAGACACATGGGAACCCCACCACATGCAAGTTCCCCCAAAGTCACTCACCATCCTGACTTCAAAAGAACAAAGAACTACTCGGCATAGGAACAGGCCCTTCGGCCCTCCAAGCCTGTACTGGTCATGATTACACCCTTGACCAAAACCCTCACCACTTCCTTATGCCATATCCCTCTATACCCATCCTATCCATGTGTTTGTCAAGATGCCTTTTGAACGCCGTTAATGATCTGCTTCCACAATCTCCCCTGGCAACGTGTTCCAGGCACTCACCACCCTCTGTGTAAAAACCCTGCCTCGCACATCTCCTCGAAACGTTGCCCCACGGACCTTAAACCTATGCCCCCTGGTGACTGATCCCTCTACCCTGGGAAAGAGTGCCCGCCCATCCACTCTATCCCCTCATAATCAAAAGAACAATAACATTGGAAATGTATCGGCCGATCCTTCACTGTCGCTGGGTCAAAATCCTGGAACTCCCTCGCTAACAGCACTGTGGATGTACCTACACCTCACGGACTGCAGCGGCTCAAGAAGGCAGCTCACCACCACCTTCTCAAGAGGAGTTCGCAGAAATGTTGCCGTGCAGAAGGAGGCCATTCTGCCCATCGAGTCTGCACGGACCCTCTGAAAGAGTCCACGCCCTCGGCCCACTCCCCCATCCGATCCCCGTAACCCCACCTAACCTGCACATCTTTGGACTGTGGGAGGAAACCGGAGCACCCGGAGGAAACCCGCGCACACACGGGGGAGAGCGCGCAGACTCCGCACAGTCACCCGAGGCTGGGAATCGAACCCAGGCGCTGTGAGGCAGCAGTGCGCGCCACGGTGTCTCCCTTTTGAGCGAACCCACAAAAAAAAAAGGTTGTCCGGTGTAAAAGCACTGGGCATTCAGGGCAATCGGACGGATATGGGGGTGGGGGGCAAGGTTTATTTTCTGTTGGGGAAGAATAAAAGAAATAGTTGAAAGTTTTTGGTTGTTTGCAGCTTCTTATCAATGCAGAGGGAAGTGGAACTTTAACCACACCTCGACAACGAGAGGGGGTGGGGGGTGGTGGGGGAGGAACTGCAACATCCGTCTGGATTTAAATGCTTTTGTGAGTGCAGCTCTGCTACTTTGGTCCTCTGGAGATCAGGCTCACGCCCTCATTTCAACTCCATCCGCTCCCAGGAACACAGTGGGATGAGAGCTGTGTAAGGGGGGGTATGTGTGGGGGGAAATGACTTTACGAAGAGTGAAGAAGTTAAGCCGTAAGGAAGATTACGGGAACCCGGACCCCGGGGCGGTCAGTGACATTTACACAGCGGAGCCTGCCAGAAACTCCCAGCTTTACAGGACCCTCGCCTACTCCGGGGGCACCTTACCCCGCAGCCACAAGCAGGTAGGTAACCGGGGGGGCATTGCAATCCCATAACACCGTCTCCACCAAAAGGACACCTCAAATGTTTCTGAGGAACTGAGATTAAGATTGGTTTCTGACAGCCTCCACATGCAAAGGGAGCTTCTGGTCAAAAGTGAAGCCTTTTGTAGTCAAATAGCAGGTCGTTACGGTGTCTCCATGTGTAAATAGAGGCTCCTATTGCAGGCAAGGAAGCTTCTGGTCAATAGTGAAGCATTTTGTAGTCAAATAGCAGGTCGTTACGGTGTCTCCATGTGTAAATATTGCTCTTATTGCAGGCAAGGAAGCTTCTGGTCAATAGTGAAGCCCTTTGTAGTCAAATAACGGGACTTGAGGTGTCTCGATGTGGAAATTGAGGCTCCTATTGCAGGCAAGGAAGCTTCTGGTCAAAAGTGAAGCCTTTTGTAGTCAAATAGCAGGTAGTTACCATGTCTCAATGTGTAAATAGAGGCTCCTGTTGCAGGCAAGGGAGCTTCTGGTCAAAAGTGAAGCCTTTTGTAGTCAAATAGCAGGTAGTTACCATGTCTCAATGTGTAAATAGAGGCTCCTGTTGCAGGCAAGGGAGCTTCTGGTCAAAAGTGAAGCCTTTTGTAGTCAAATAGCAGGTAGTTACCATGTCTCAATGTGTAAATAGAGGCTCCTGTTGCAGGCAAGGGAGCTTCTGGTCAATAGTGAAGCCTTTTGTAGTCAAATAGCAGGTAGTTACCGTGTCTCCATGTGTAAATATTGCTCTTATTGCAGGACAACAAACATATTCTAATTTAACCCGCCTGTTTTGGATACCTATTTCCCCTCCAAATGCTTCTTTATTTTGTTGCTGTTGTTGCTGGTGACCAGAACCATTTACATCACTTCAAACCGATCACTCTGTTTTGGAGTGATTGAAGAAAGGGCTGCAAACTGTGGAGAAGGGGGCTCACTGCTTTGTGAACAACACCAGGCGTGTGACACACATCCCCTTGTTCAGGCTGACACACAATAGGTGGAACTGGCCAACAAGGAAACACGGGTGGAGCAACTTTGATTTGGGAATATACCGGTTTTCAATTTGTTTTATCTGAAGTTGGGGCCTTTCAGAGCTTAGAGAACAAGATTTCCCTTTCATTCGAAGTATTATTTCATTTGGGGGGGGGGGGGGGGGAGGCAAGTCACCTCTCGGGTAGTCCAGCCTCTTAACGTTTTCCATTTCGCAGTTTGAGAGCTGAATGGGAGTCCATGGG
The DNA here is from genome assembly GCF_902713615.1 of Scyliorhinus canicula. Lineage (NCBI taxonomy): Eukaryota > Metazoa > Chordata > Chondrichthyes > Carcharhiniformes > Scyliorhinidae > Scyliorhinus > Scyliorhinus canicula. The sequence continues at coordinate 13,371,364 of NC_052173.1, forward strand.
TTAAAATAGATTTTCTTTGGGGGGGGGGGGGGGGGGGGGGGGGAGCACGACGTGACATCAATGTGAAGTGAAACTTTTTGATGATTCAGTGGATACAGTGAGATATTGAGAGACGTCTGTTTTTGATGGCGTGAAGATTAGCCATCATTTAAGACGAAGTTCCCCTTTTCCAGTCACTGTTCCTATTTTGTTCCATTCAGCCCCCCCCCCCCCCCCCCACCTTAGTACAATGTACTATTGAATCCCCACAGTGCAGATGGAGGCTCTTCAGCCCATTAACTCTGTGCTGACCCTCTGAAAGAGTATTCTATCCAGGACCACTCCTCCGCCCTATCCCCGTAACCCGTAACCAATCCATCTAACCTGCTCATCTGTGGGGGCGAAACCCACGCAGACACGGGGAGAATGTGCAAACTCCACACGGCCAGTGACCCATGGCCGGGATCGAACCTGGGACCTCAGCGCCGTGAGGCGGTTGTGCTAACCCCTGCGCCGCCGTCCACGGATCAGACCATGATCCAATCGAATGGCGAAACAGATTTAGAAAGGGGCTGAATGGCCTCCTCGGTTTCTATGGTCGGCTGGAGGACAAGAGGGTAAATGACCATTTCTTCACCACGTTTGTGGGAATTGGGGCTGGGGGGGCATTAGTGGACCCCACCCTCCCCCAGAACCACGTTTTCATTTAAGGTTCAATAACTTTCCTTTTTGATCTGAGTTTTGTTTGTGGTGCTCCCTGTAGGGACAGACCCCATTCAATTTGCGAAATGGTTTCATTTGCCAATTTCTTCACATTTACTCTGTTGATTTCGCCCTGAGTTTTCACGGGTCCATGTAAAAGACGCACATACGAGGAGTGGTGAGGGAGGAGGGTTTGGGGGGGGGGGGGCAGCGGGAGTGGTGGAGAGGGGGCAGGGGGAGAGGTGTGGTGGGGGGGGGTTTGGGGGCGCACGGGGAGTGGTGGTGGGAGGGCTGGGGGAGCAGGGGGAGTGGTGGGGGGGAGGGTTGGGGGGACAGGGAGAGTGGTGGGGGGCAGGGGGAGTGGTGGGGGGAATTGGGGGAGGGTTAGGTGGGGCTGGGAGAGTGGTGGGGGGCAGGGGGAGTGGTGGGGGGGGGGGTTGGGGGAGGGTTAGGGGAGTGAGTGGTGGGGGGAGGGTTAGGGGGGGCTGGGAGAGTGGTGGGGGGGCAGGGGGAGTGGTGGGGGGCAGGGGGAGTGGTGGGGGGGGGGGGGTTGGGGGAGGGTTAGGTGGGGCTGGGAGAGTGGTGGGGGGCGGGGGAGTGGTGGGGGCAGGGGAGGGTTAGGTGGGGCTGGGAGAGTGGTGGGGGGCAGGGGGAGTGGTGGGGGGCAGGGGGAGGGTTAGGTGGGGCTGGGAGAGTGGTGGGGGGCAGGGGAGGGTTAGGGGGGCTGGGAGAGTGGAGGGGGGCAGGGGGAATGGTGGGGGGGTTGGGGGAGGGTTGGGGGGGCTGGGAGAGTGGTGGGGGCAGGGGGAGGGTTAGGGGGAATGAGTGGTGGGGGGAGGGTTAGGTGGGGCTGGGAGAGTGGTGGGGGTTGGGGGAGTGGTGGGGGGATTGGGGGAGGGTTAGGGGGGGCTGGGAGAGTGGTGGGGGCAGGGGGAGGGTTAGGGGGAGTGAGTGGTGGGGGGAGGGTTAGGTGGGGCTGGGAGAGTGGTGGGGGTTGGGGGAGTGGTGGGGGGGGTTGGGGGAGGGTTAGGTGGGGATGGGAGAGTGGTGGGGGGCAGGGGGAGTGGTGGGGGGGTTGGGGGAGGGTTAGGTGGGGCTGGGAGAGTGGTGGGGGGCAGGGGGAGTGGTGGGGGGGTTGGGGAGGGTTAGGTGGGGCTGGGAGAGTGGTGGGGGGCAGGGGGAGTGGTGGGGGGGGGGGTTGGGGGAGGGTTAGGTGGGGCTGGGAGAGTAGTGGGGGGCAGGGGGAGTGGTGGGGGGGTTGGGGGAGGGTTAGGGGGAGTGAGTGGTGGGGGGGAGGGTTAGGGGGGGCTGGGAGAGTGGTGGGGGGCAGGGGGAGGGTTAGGGGGAGTGAGTGGTGGGGGGGAGGGTTAGGGGGGGCTGGGAGAGTGGTGGGGGGCAAGGGGAGTGGTGGGGGGGTTGGGGGAATAGTGGGTCGTGAATGGTTTTGGTTTTGTCCTACACATTAATAAGTTGGGGAGAGGGTTGGTGAACAACATTTGGGGAGAGAGCCTGCTTGTGTCTGGGGACCAGGTGGTTGATGTTTGTATGAGAGCAGAGGGATTTCTAACACTAACAACCTGCATTTGTATGGTGCCTTTGAGCAAGTAAAACACCCCAGGGTGCTTCACAGGAGCGGTATCGAGTCACACGACGATTTGACCAAAAGCTGAGGTTTTAAGGGACGTCTGAGGTGAGGCTGGGACAGGTGCATGGTGGGAATTCCAGAGAACAATGGGACCCGGAGCCGCCAATGGCGGAATTGGGAATGTGCGAGAGACCAGAACTGGAGGAACACACCGAGGTCTTGGAGAGTCGTGGGGCTGAGGGAGGCGGTGGGAGAAGCGATTCATTATAACGACAGCCTTCACTTGCTTTCCGTGCCCCACAAGTAGGGAGGAGGCCGGCGCTGAACCCCAACTCAGCAATGGCTCGCGTTTGAAGAGGCCTGTAAATGGAAACATGCGTACAGGGCCCAAGGGATTTGGAGGTCACAAAGTGAAGGGGACATGCCCCCCCCCCCCCCCCCTCCCCACTCACCCCCACCCTCAGGCCCTTACCATTGCCTTCACCAACTCTTGCTGCCAGTAAATGATTTTTCTCCCACAGATAATAGATTATGTGGAGGAGACTCCCCAGTGACAGGTCACTGAATTGGTGCCAACTGGCGCCTTTAGAAAGGAAATGAGAGTCATATCTGCTGAAAAGTGGATTGAGAGTTAACAACTGCACTTCATCTCTTGCTTTTACCCAGAGGAGGAACTTTAAAGCCAGAAGTTACACTTGGTGCCGTGCAATCAGAACGCACTTCTCCACACAAAGCGGAATGGAAATCTTGCCCTCGACAAGATATTGAGGTTGGGGACGCCATTGCAAATACCCAAACCGGGCGGCGGTCGATTTTTGATTGTGAGGCAAAGGGGGTTAAGGGTTCGGCAACCACGTTTAAGGAGTCAAAATACCGAATCAAACTGAATTGGAGGAACAAGTTCGATGGGCTGAATGGCCTCCTCCTTGTTCCAATCATCAGTGCTGTTTGAACCCTCCTGAGACCCCGAACGTTGCCAACTGGCCTGAGCTGGTGTGCCATGCTGCACCTTTCCCAGTCATGCCCGAGTTCTGAACCCAACTGGGATGTTCTTCATATTAAAGAAGGGCCTGCCAAAACAGTCTGTTACATCCAATCATGTAAAGCCTTGATGCCAGTATCTAACGGCGCCCTGGGGTATAACTCTGCCAGCTGAGTTTTCCTGCAATAGTGATGAATGATTGGAGGTACTGGCCTTGGTATGAGACTGAATCCTCCATCCACATGGGTGTATGGTAAGAGAGTTCTGTTCCACAAAGGAACAGAGCAGTAGGAAGCTCCTGCTATTCATCTTTGAAGCTGACAGGGCCAAATATTTTGCTCAGTCGATTGCTACAGAACCCTGGAATGCTGCAGCCCAGTACAAGGCCATTCTGGCCGTTCTGCCAGCCCTTTGAATGAGTTATCCATTCAGTCCCACTTCCACGGTAGCACAGTGGTTCGCACTGTTGCTTCACAGCTCCGGGGTCCCAGGTTCGATTCCCGGCTTGGGTTACTGTCTGTGCGGAGCCTGCACGTTCTCCCCGTGTCTGCGTGGGTTTCCTCCGGGTGCTCCGGTTTCCTCCCACAAGTCCTGAAAGACGTGCTTGTTAGATGAATTGGATATTCTGAATTCTCCCTCTGTGACCCGAACAGGCACCCGAATGTGGCGACTAGGGGCTTTTCACAGTAACTTCACTGCAGTGTTAATGTAAGCCTACTTGTGACAATAAAGATTATTATTGCAAAGAATTGAGGATAGATTGGAGAGGTTGGCACTGTTTTCCTTGGAGAAAAGAAGGCTGAGAGGAGATTTGTTTGAGGTGTTCAAGATTCCGAGGGGAGTGGACAGAGTTAACAGTCAGAAATTGTTCCCTCTCAAGAGAGCATCCAGAACGAGAGGGTGCAGATTCAAATGATGGGTAAAAGGAGTAGAAGTGATTGAGGAAAAACATTTTAATCCCGAGGGCAGTTGGAGTTGGTGTGGAACTCCCTGAGGGCGGTTGAGGCAGGTTCGAGCGAGGCATTCATAAGCGAACTGCATTGCTATCTGAAAAGAGAGAATGTGCAAGGTTACGGGGATGAGGCAGGGAAGGGGGATGAGGTGGAAGGCTCTTTCAGTGAGCTGGTGCAGACTTGATGGGCTGAATGGCCTCCTTCTGCACTGAAAAGGTCCTTTGCCAATCACCTGAAGTCTGTGCCCTCTGAGTGTTAACTTCTGACATGAGAAATACTTTATCCCTATTTACTGTATCAAATCCACCCCCCCAACACCCCTGTCTGGAGTCATTCTGGTCAATCTCTTGCGCACCCTCTCAAAGAACTTGCTATCTCCGATCTGGAATGCATTCTCTGCAAGGATGCTGGGGGCAGGTTCCACAGTATTTTTGAAAGGGGGAAAGCGGACAGCTACGTAAAACGTCAAATATTGTCGGGCTATGGGGGAAAGAACGGAGGGCGTGGGGGCGGGTCGGTCGCTCTTTTTCGGAGATCGATCGCCGGCCCGATGGGCCGAAGGGCCTCATCCTGTGACGCCTGCTGGCCATGAATGATCCTCCTTCCATCAAGGCTGCTGACTTGCATGATGCCCACGTGACAGTTATGGTACTGCATTGTGTGGAGCTGGTTTGAGATGCTTTGACGTGATAAGGCGACATGAAGGCGAGTGCCTTCTATTAATGGATTGGCAATGTGGGGGGGGGGGGTGCTTTTTCTCGAGAGTGAGCTGCATCGAAACCAAAAGATTGTGCGGTTTCACCGAAGAACTCGCCTGCAACAAGTATTGTTTTCAATAGAAAACACACGAGTTCCTAGAATTAGTACCATACTACCCCAGAGACCAATGCATTCCTGCAATTCTGGCCTCTTGCGTAGTCCCATTTACATTGCTTCACAGTTGGTGGCAGTACCTTCATTTGCCCTACATCCTGGGATATCCTCCTTAAGGATCCCCACCTCTCCTTGTACCTCTCCTTGTTTGGCTCAGCAACCAGCTTTGTTTGCTGGATTGGACCTGTGAAGCATTGTGGGGCATTTTACTTTGTTGGAGGTGCGATGTGAATACGAGGTTTTCCAGCAGATCGCCAGTAGAGATGTGCCTGACCTCCCATGGTACAATGGGCCACAGTGTTAGAATTGAAACCAAGAGTTGACAGGCCCAGATTAATGTCCCGTCAACTGTGGTGTGATGTTTTGAAATTAGCCCTTCGTTCGAGACAGCGACTGGTTAAAAACGCTCATGAATAATGTTGAGTTAACATTCTGTTAAAGGGTCAGTGTCTTCAAAGCTCTTAGCTGGTGTCGATCATCCAATCAGTGATTTAAAAAAACAACTATTATGGTCATCACTGCCATTAAAATAATGTGGTCCAAGGGCAGCACGGTGGCGCAGTGGTTAGCATTGCTGCCTCAGGACACCGAGGTCCCAGGTTCTATCCCGGCTCTGGGTCACTGTCCGTGTGGAGTTTGCACATTCTCCCCGTGTCTGCGTGGGTTTCGCCCCCACAACCCAAAGATGTGCAGGGTAGGTGGATTGGCCACGCTAAATTGCCCCTTAATTGGAAAAATAATTGGGTACTCTAAAATTATTATTTTTTTTTTAAATGTAGTCGTAAAATCTAAGTTACACGTCATTTAAAAATATCGGCCAGAATTCTCCGGCCGTTGTGATTCCCTATTCCCGCTGGCAGCGTAGAGTTCCTGGTGGCGTGGGGAAGGGGGGGCATCATTGGGAAATTCCATTGACAAGCGGGGGGGGGGCGGGGGTAAAGAATCGCGCCGTCAGCAAAGGCGCGCCACCGAGAGACACGCGACCATTGATTCTGCAACGACCCTCTGGAAGAGAACCCTAGCTACGCCCATGTTTCTATGTAATTGGACTGCAACTACACGTCTGACATGGAGAAAGATCAACGTCTTATACTAAATGGTGGTGCCAGACTCTGTCCAATATTCCAACTTTGAAGCTGCTCTTCAGACCCTCCGAAGAGGACTATCACTTAACCATTGAACATGCTGCTGCACGCGTGTGCATGGGGATGCGCTCTCCACGTGCGTGTGCATGGGGATGCGCTCTCCACGTGCGTGTGCATGGGGATGCGCTCTCCATGTGCGTGTGCATGGGGATGCGCTCTACACGTGCGTGTGCATGGGGATGCGCTCTACACATGCACGTGCATGGGGATGCGCTCTACACGTGCGTGTGCATGGGAATGCGCTCTATACGTGCGTGTGCATGGGGATGCGCTCTACACGTGCGTGTGCATGGGGATGCACTCCACACGTGCGTGTGCATGGGGATGCGCTCTACACATGCACGTGCATGGGGATGCGCTCTACACGTGTGTATGCATGGGGATGCGCTCTACACGTGTGTGTGCATGGGGATGCGCTCTACACGTGTGTGTGCATGGGGATGCGCTCTACACGTGTGTGTGCATGGGAATGCGCTCTACACGTGCGTGTGCATGGAGATGCGCTCTATACGTGCGTGTGCATGGGGATGCGCTGTACACGTGTGCATGGGGGATGCGCTGTACACGTGTGCATGGGGGATGCGCTGTACACGTGTGCATGGGGGATGCATTGTACACGTGTGCATGGGGGATGCGCTGTACACGTGTGCATGGCAATGTGCTGTACACGTGTGCATGGGGGATGCGCTGTACACGTGTGCATGGGGGATGCGCTGTACACGTGTGCATGGGGGATGCACAGCCGAACTACATGAGCAGAAGGACACCATACAGATTCGCTCTTTTTAGTCTCTGGTCACAAAGCAAAAGGAAGCATTCGTAAGGTCTAGAAGGCTAAGAACAGACAAAGCCCTTGAAGAATATAACGAAAGTAGGAAGGAACTTAAGCAAGGAGTTAGGAGGTTTAGGAAGGGTCATGAAACGTCCTTGGCAAACAGGATTAAGGAGAATCCCAAGGCATTTTTATACATATATAATGGGCAAGAGGGTAGGCAGGGAAAGGGTTGGCCAACTCGAGGACAGAGGAGGGAATCTATGCGTGGAGCCAGAGGAAATGGGCGAGGTACTAAATGAATACTTTGCGTCAGTATTAACCAAAGAGAACGACTTGGTGGATGAGAAGTCTGGGGAAGGGTGTGTAGATATTCTGGGTCATGTAGATATGAAAATGAAGATGGTGTTGGGCACCTTAAAAAACATTAAGACGGATAAGTCCGGGCCTGATGGGATCTACCCCAGAATACTGAGGGAGGAAATTGCTGAGGCCTTGACAGAATCTTTGTATCCAAATTGGCTACAGGTGATGTCCCAGAGGACTGGAGAATAGCCAATGTTGTTCCTTTGTTTAAGAAAGGCAGAAGAGGGCGGCACGGTGGCACAGTGGTTAGCATTGCTGCCTCATGGCACCGAGGTCCCAGGTTCGATCCCGGCTCTGGGTCACTGTCCGTGTGGAGTTTGCACATTCTCCGTGTCTGTGTGGGTCTCACCCCACAACCCAAAGATGTGCAGGGTAGGTAGATTGGCCACTCTTTTGAGGTCCACCAACAAAACAAAAGAAAGGAAAACAAATTGAGGGACAAAGTGAAAAAGACCCTGTCCTGTTAGGGGCCACTGCCTGAACATAACAAAGATCAACAGGAACTTAAACAACATCAAATACGAGTGCAGTTAAAGGGGTCAATAAAGCACCCTAACCCCTGCGGAACCCAACCAGGCACGGAAGGCCTTGATGGTGCCCGTGGACACCGCATGCTCCCTTTCCAGGGACATCCAGCCAGGAATGTAGCCGTGGAAGAGGGACAGAGAGTCTGGCCGGATGACCCCCTCGGTCGCCCGCTGCCTGGACCTATAAATGGCGCGCTTCGCCAGGCGCAGGAGCAGGTTCATAAGGAGGTCCTCCGCCTTCCCCGCCCCCCTTCGCACCGGGTGCCCGTAGATTAGGAGCGTGGGGTTGACGTGTAAACAAAACTCCAGCAAAAGATTGGTTAGAAAACTAAAAAGGGAGTGCAGCCTAAAACGTGTAACATAGACACGATCCACGGACTCCACAAGGCCACAAAAATGGCGGGCTTCCTGGGAGTCCGTGAACCGGTGCAGTCGGTGATTGTACGGCGCTGCTGCACCCTCCACCCCAGAATGCCCTGAAGAACTCCCCGGTCAGCCCCTCCAGCCCTGGGGTTTTGCCCCTGGTCAGGCTGTCGAGGTCGCCGGTCAGCTCCCCCAGGCTTATAGGGGTATCGAGCCTACCAGCGGTATCCGGGCCGACCTGCGGCAGGTCCTCCTACAAAACTCTGCAGGCATCCTCGCTGGACGGATCCGGAGAGGAGAGAGCGCTGTAGAAGCTTCGGATTTGGGCCCGAACCTCCTCCGGATCCGAGACGAGGGACCCGTCGTCGGCCAGCTGCTGACGGACTCCGAGCCTTTTTTCCAGCGAGTAGAAGAAGGGGGAGCCGCTGCGGTCCATGTCTGTAAGGATCTGGATTCGCGTCCTCACATACGCGCCCCGGCACCTGACAAGTTGCAGGTCCCGCAGCGCGACCTTCTTCTCTCTGTACACCAGCCGCAGGGCCGTGTCTTCATCGGGCTGACCGAGACGTGACTCCAGGTCCAGCACCTCCTTTTCCAACTCCTCGACCCTGGATTTCCGCCTCTTTGCCGACCCCCTCGCTTACTCCTGACAGAAGGTAGGCACGTGAGTCTGGCCCACGTCCCACCTTAGCCTCAAGGAGGGGAAGCCTACCCGCTTCCTTCTCCAGCCGGCCCAGAAGTGACGAAACGAGGCCAGGAACCGCTCGTCCTCCAGCAGCAGGTCGTTAAAATGCCAGTACGCGGACTGCGACTGAGGGCGAGACAGGGCGAGCCTCACCCACACCAGACGGTGGTCCGAGCACGGCACCTGCAGCACAGAGGCCATTGGGACACGGGACAGGTACGCCCTTGAAATGCAGAGGCGGCCGATTCTGGACGTTCCAACCCCAGGCCTCACAAAGTGAAGATGCTGGAGCCAGGATGGAGAGTCCGCCAGACGTCCACCAAGTCAAAGAACCCGACCAGGTTCGTTAACTTCACCACCGCACGAGAGCTGCACTGGGTACCGAGATGGTCCTTTGTCCCGAGGGTACAATTAACCCCCCCCCCCCCCCCCCCCCCCCCCCCCAGGACGGTGCACTCGCCCACGGCGATGGTGCCAAGATGAGTGGACACTTGTTTGAAGAAAGTCGTCAGCTGCTGGCCAGCCTGGGGAGCGTAGACATTGACAAAGTGAAGTACCTCGCCCCCCTCGCGGACCGCCAAGTGCAGCAACCGGCCTGGCACTGGCTCCTTGACTCCCAAGATCTCCGGCTGAAAATGAAAGCCACCCCTCCTAAACGTTAGGTCAGGTGACTTATGTAGAACCCCCCCCCCCCCCCCCGCCCCCCCCCGAGCCACTCCAGGAGCCATGTGGCTTCGTCTCCCGGAGCGGTGTGGGTTTCTTGCAGGAAGCACGCCGCATACTTTGTTAACGTTGAGGCTGGCTATGGTCACCTCCATGTCAGTAGGAAAGTGCTACCTTCACCTTTTCAGTGTTCAGAAGGAGCAGAGGAACACAGGGTCTGTTCCCTCAAAGAACAGAGAAAAGTACAGCACAGGAACAGGCCCTTCGGCCCTCCAAGCCTGCGCCGACCATGCTGCCCGTCTAAACTAAAATCTTCTACACTTCCTGGGTCCGTATCTCTCTATTCCCATCCTATTCATGTATTTATCAAGATGCCCCTTAAACGTCACTATCGTCCCTGCGTCCATCACCTCCTCCGGCAGTGAGTTCCAGGCACCCACTACCCTCTGTGTAAAAAACTTACCTCGTACATCCCCTCTAAACCTTGCCCCTCACACCTTAAACCTATGCCCCCTAATAATTGACGTCCCCATCCCTCTCCTTCCTGCAGCAACAGCCAGCACCCAACAGAGACAGGAAGAGCAGCTGCAGCCACTCGAGGTGGATTGGCCATGCTAAATTGCCCCTTAATTGCAAACAAATGAATTGGGCATTCAAAATAAATAAATAAAAAGGTGGAAGGGATAACGCAGGAAATTATAGGCTGGTGAGCTTGATGTCAGTGGTAGGGAAATTATTGGAAGGCAATCTTAGGGACCGGATTTACTTACATTTGGAAACATGGTTTTGTGAAGGGGAGGTCGTGTCTCACTAACTTAATCAAGGTTTTTTGAGAAAGTGATCAAGATGATTGATGAAGGTAGGGCAGTGGATGTTGTCTACATGGACTTCAGTAAGGCCTTTGACAAGGTCCCTCATGGCAGACAGAAGGTGAAGTCACACGGGGTCAGAGGTGAGCTGGCAAGATGGCGACAGAACTGGCTCGGCCATAGAAGACAGAAGGTACTTTTCTGAATGGAAGGTAGTGACTAGTGGCCTTCCACAGGGATCAGTACTGGGACCTTTGTTTGTAGCATATGTAAATGATTTGGTGGAAAATGACGCTGGTCTGATTAATAAATTTGCGGACAACACAGATTGGTGGAGTTATGGATAGTGAAAACGACCGTCAGAGAGGGCCGCACGGTGGTTAGCACTGCTGCCTCACGGCGCCGAAGTCCCAGGTTCGATCCCAGCTCTGGGTCACTGTCCGTGTGGAGTTTGCACATTCTCCCCGTGTCTGCGTGGGTCTCACCCCCACAACCCAAAGATGTGCAGGGTAGGTGGATTGGCCACGCTAAATTGCCCCTTCATTGGAAAAAATGAATTGGGTACTCTAAATTTATAGAAAAGAAAAGGACCATTAGAGGGTACAGCAGGATGTAGGTCGGTTGGAGACTTGGGCGGAGAGATGGCAGATGGAGTTTAATCCGGACAAATGTGAGGTAATGCATTTTGGAAGGTCTAATGCAGGTAGGGAATATACAGTGAATAGTAAAACCCTCAAGAGTATTGAAAGTCAGAGAGATCTAGGTGTACAGATCCACAGGTCACTGAAAGGGGCAACACAGGTGGAGAAGGTAGTCAAGAAGGCATACGGCCTGCTTGCCTTCATTGGCCGGGGCATTGAGTATAAAAATTGGCAAGTCATGTTGCAGCTGTATCGAACCTTAGTTAGACCACACTTGGAGTATAGTGTTCAATTCTGGGCGCCACACTACCAGAAGGATGTGGAGGCTTTAGAGAGGGTGCCGAAGAGATTTACCAGGATGTTGCCTGGTATGGAGGGCATTAGCTATGAGGAGCGGTTGAAATAACTTGGTTTGTTCTCACTGGAACGACGGAGGTTGAGGGGCGACCTGATAGAGGTCTACAAAATTATGAGGGGCACAGACAGAGTGGATACTCAGAGGCTTTTCCCCAGGGTAGAGGGGTCAATTACTAGGGGGCTTAGGTTTAAGGTGCGAGGGGCAAGGTTTAGAGGAGATGTACGAGGCAAGTTTTTTACACAGAGGGTAGTGGGTGCCTGGAACTCGCTGCCGGAGGAGGTGGTGGAAGCAGGGACGACAGTGATGTTTAAAGGGCATCTTGACAAATACATGACTAGGATGGGAATAGAGGGATTATGGACCCCGGAAGTGTAGAATAGACAGGCAGCACTATCCCAAGCAAAGAGGCTGAGAAAATGGCTGACACATAAAATGGACATTGGCACAGCTGGAAGATTCCTTTTGTGGGTTGGGTATCAGGCACCTTTTTGGGGACAGAGGAGAGACAGACTTGTTTTGCCTTTATCGATGCTGGCTCGTACCTGAGAAGGAAAGTGCCCAAACTGGGAAGGGTTTTGGATGGATAAGCACACCAGTTCACGTAGGAATTGGGCTGACCTCCATATCTATATCATAGTGTGACATGGAAGCAACGTCTGATTTCGAATAATCAAAGGGACCAGGATTCTGAGTGCTAGCAGCCTGTCTCTGCACTTAATGTTTCTGGAAATACGATAGTGAACAAGGTGGCTTTGTGTTTTGCCCGCCTCATGAGCCATTGAAAGTGTGCATGATTCACCGCTTCTGAGCACATGACGTAAGTGCCAGGCAATGACCACCTCCTACAAGAGAGGATCTAACCATCGCCCCTTGGCATTCAATGGTATTACCATCGCTGAATTCCCACTATCACCATCCTGGGGGTTACCATTGATCAGACACTGATCTGGACCCAGCCATATAAATACTGTGGCTACCAGGGCAGGTCAGAGGCTGGGAATCCTGCGGAGAGTAACTCACCTCCTGACCCCCCAAAGCCTGTCCACCATCTACAAGGCACAAGTCAGGAGTGTGATGGAATACTCTCCACTAGCCTGGATGAGCTCAGCTCCAACAACACTCAAGAAGCTCAACACCATCCAGGACAAAGCAACCCCGCTTGATTGCTCCCCCTTCCACAAACACTCAAACCCTCCTCCACCACCGACGCACAGTGGCAGCCGTGTGTACCATCTACAAGATGCACTGCAGCAACTCACCAAAGCTCCTTCAACAACACCTTCCAAACCCACAACCACTACCATCTAGAGGGACAAGGGCAGCAGATACCTGGGAACCCCACCACCTGGAGGTTCCCCTCCAAGTCACTCACCATCCTGACTTGGAAATATATCGGCCGTTCCTTCACTGTCGCTGGGTCAAAATCCTGGAACCCCCTCCCTAACAGCGCTGTGGGTGTACCTACACCACATGGACTTCAGCGGTTCAAGAAGGCGGCTCACCACCACCTTCTCAAGGGGCAATTAGGGATGGGCAATAAATGCTGGCCTAACCAGCGACACCCACATCCCGTAAATGGATAAAAAAAAGTCACCAGCACGAGGAAGCGATGCAGCTGAATGTTTACCCGTCTCTATAAAACACTGAGCACCATGGAGTGAGGAATAGGGAAGTGGCCCTGCAGAAGCCGGCTCATGACCCACGACTGAGTCAGAGTTGCCGACAATTTTGCAGAAGAGTGTTATTTTCTCTTTCTCTCCCGCTGCCATCTCTAACCGGTGGGGGAGGGGGTCAGTGTGAGCATCCCAACTGCCAGGCTTGTTCGCTGGCACCTTTATGCCAGCCGGTTTGAGGCCCCGTTTGGCAGCCCCCCCCCCCCCCTCCCCGGGCCATCTTCCCCGAGCTGGGGTCGAGGGCTGAGGGACAACCCACCCACAAGCGTTGGGTAAAGGGCAAGACAGCCGTTAGACATTGGGAGCAGGCCAGCTGCCTGAATGCTGCCCGTGACCTGTGACCTCCCCGCCGAACTTGCCGAGTGGCCGTTTTCAAATTCGACAGGTTTTAAAACGTTGCTGATGGAACCACTCCAGATGGAAGCGCCCCCCCATCTCCCTTCACTTGCAATGGCAGCCTGCAGCCCCTTCCACACTGGAGGACCTCCGTTTGGGCCCTCCAGCTTCAGGAGCCCACGTGCTGCCCTTAATCGGAAAGCGGGCATGTCCTTGGATCATGAAGCAGCCAATCCGGGTGAAACCGCTGTCTGGTATGTGCTCCCGACAAGAGTGTGGGGCCGGGGCCCCCATTTGACCCCAGCAAAATGCTGCCCGAGCTGATCTGGCCCTCAGTCCAGTGCTTTGTTACACTACTCAAAGGGGCACTTATAAGCCTGGCCACTGGGGGCACTCTCCGAGCAAGACTGCTCCCTTTCCCAAGCCCACACACCAACTCCCATTGCAACAGGCCAGCGGCGACACTCAGGCCACATATATATACAGCGATATGAATCAGTCTCGCTTCAAAATCAGCCTTAAAAAAAAAACTCCAGCTCCCTACTGAATAGACAGTTAGCGTGAGTGGGCTGCAAGCATGCAACCAATGGAAACTTATTGAGCGGTGCATGGGGAGTAAGAATGTGCAGACAGATCTAACCATGATAGAGAGATCAGGAAGGGGATGCATTTGGTGAAGTTAGTGTGTGGCTGGAGTGGGAGGCGGGGGGTGGGGGGGTTGTGGAGAGAGTTTGTTTGGAAAACTAGGCTTGAGGAAATTGCGTTGTCTTTTCAGTTGGTTTTTCAAAAGAGTGCAAATCCCTTTTAAGTTCCGATTTCAATCTGCTGCCAGTTAAAATAAAATCTAATATAAACCAGGAGCATCAATGTTTATGACGTTATAAATCATCCCCCCCCCCCCCCACCCCCCGCCCGCCAACCCGTCATTCCCAACCAATCAGCCATGACATTCAACAGGGCGATGGACTGCAGTGGAACTGCTGAAATCTGTTGGCAATCTCCACATGCAAATATTCAGCCATCCTTTATCAGATGGGGGCAACTGGATTTCAAAAAATTACGTGGCCATGCCACAATTTGCAGCTTGCATTAACTGATTCCACCCATTAGCACGGGTGCTCAGGTTAGTAGCCTCTTCCGGCACGGTAGCACAGTGGTTAGCACTCTGTTGCTTCATAGCTCCAGGATCCCAGGTTCGATTCCTGGCTTGGGTTCTCCCCGTGTCTGCGTGGGTTTCCTCCGGGTGCTCCGGTTTCCTCCCACAAGTCCCGAAAGATGTGCTGTTAGGTGAATTGGACATTCTGAATTCTCCCTCTGTGACCCGAACAGGCGCCGGAATGTGGCGACTAGGGGCTTTTCACAGTAACTTCAATGCAGTGTTAATGTAAGCCTATTTGTGACACTAATAAAGATTATTATTGTGTAGCTCACGTGTTTGCTGCCTTGGGAGCAACCCTCGTGGAATTATATTCCCCCTTACTATCCTGGCCTGGGTGGTACTGTAGATCCAGTTGCTCAAATGCTGTAAATACATGGAGTTAGTTGTCTGCTTTTACTGAAACTCCCACGACCCTGTCACTTTGTGCTCCCTGATCGACATTGGCAACATCTCAATTTTAAAATTCTAACCCCCCCCCCACACGCAGACTGTTCGAATTTCTCCATGCTCTCACCCCTCCCAAATGCTCGAACCCCTGCACTCCCACAACCCTCCCGAGATCTCTGAGCCCCTCTAATTCTGGCCTCTCCAGCCTCTCCCGATATTTAAATCGCTTCGCCGTTGGTGGTCTGTACACCAAGCTCTGGGAATTCCCTCCATAAACCTCCTTGGCTCCTCCAACGCTCCTCCTTCGTGATGGCTCCTTGAAATGTGTCTGTTTGACCAGGCGTGTGACCACCTGCCCCTAGAAAAATCTCCTGAAGTGGTTCAGTGTCAGTTGTGGCCCTTGGGGCATTCAGCGATGTTGCAGGTGCTATACAAATGCAAGTTGTCAAACTCTTTTTTTCCCCTGAAAGTACATGGTGGCACAGTGGTTAGCACTGTTGCTTCACGACGCCAGTGTCCCAGGTTTCTTCCGGGTGCTCCAGTTTCCTGCCACAGTTCAAGGATGTGCAGGTTAGGTGGATTGGCCGTGCTAAATTGTCCCTTCATCTTCAAAGATGTGCAGGTTAGGTGGATTGGCCATGCTAAATTGTCCCTTAGTGTCCAAAGATGTACAGGTGAGGTGGATTGGCCATGCTAAATTGTCCCTTAGTGTCCAAAGATGTACAGGTGAGGTGGATTGGCCATGCTAAATTGTCCCTTAGTGTCCAAAGATGTACAGGTTAGGTGGATTGGCCATGTTAAATTGTCGCTTGTATCCAAAGATGTGCAGGTTAGGTGGATTGGCCGTGCTAAATTGTCCCTTAGTATCCAAAGATGTACAGGTTAGGTGGATTGGCCATGTTAAATTGTTGCTTAGTATGCAAAGGTGTGCAGGTTAGGTGGATTGGCCTTGATCAATTGTCCCTTAGTGTCCAAAGATATGCAGGTTAGGTGGATTGGCCATTTTGAATTGTCCCTTAGTGTCCAAAGATGTGCAGGTTAGGTGGATTGGCCATGCTAAATTTTCCCTTAGTGTCCAAAGATGTACAGGTTAGGTGGATTGGCCATGCTAAATTTTCCCTTAGTGTCCAAAGATGTACAGGTTAGGTGGATTGGCCATGTTAAATTGTTGCTTAGTAAGCAAAGATGTGCAGGTTAGGTGGATTGGCCATGTTAAATTGTCCCTGAGCGTCCAAAGATGTACAGGTTAGGTGGATTGGCCATTTTGAATTGTCCCTTTTTGTCCAAAGATGGGCTAAATTGTCCCTTAGTGTCCAAAGGTTAGGTGGGATTATAGGGATAGAGCGGGGTTTGGGCCTAGGTAGGGTGCTCATTTGGAGGGTTGGTGCAGATTTGATGGACCGAATGGCTTACTTCTGCACTATAGGGATTCTATGACATGTTTCCATGAGAATTGGTTTACGGCAGCAGGTGCTGTAAAGAGGGGGTGTGGCAAATCGACTGCCATCGCCACTCTACACTTGCCCTGGTCCGAGATGTTGTCTTGTCAAGATTTGGAATTCCAGTTGGGTTGGGAATGCTGTGGTGGTTTTTTTTATATTATATCATCAGTCTTCCCCCCACCCTGCCCCAGTTAGGGTGTGGCTGAACTCTCGGGAAAGAGAACAAAGTAACAAGGTAATTAACAAGCTTCCCATCAAGATTGACACCAGTGTCAAGAGATCGAAATCAGCACATCAAAGCACTAGGCCAAATGTAAACAATTCACTCAGCCTCAGGCCTGACTTGCGACTGAGAGAGTTAATCAGAGGCCTTGGCCATGTCGATGGACCTGGTTGTTGTTATTCTTCCTGACTTGTTCTGCTCTTAGCCATACAGATGGAATGCCACAACTGAAATAAACAACAATTACATTCCCTTGCCGTCTCCTTTGAAGATGACTGGCAATTTGTCGAGCAGCCTCCAGCTTCAACATGTTTGCCGCATATGGTTGCATGGATAGCTTAAAGATCTGTGCTGAATTAAAACAGCCATTTTCTGCTGTCTGTCTCTCTTTATGATCTGCCGATAACACTGCTGGGTGCAGTCACGTGCCAGACAGGCCCTGGCGTCTGCATTGCGTTAACAATTCTCAACGGCGACTGCACACGAAAGGGCTGGAATTGGCCAAACAACCACGGGCTCGAGGAAGGAAATTGCCTCAGCCAGGATTCCCATTCGGGGGTTGCTTACCTGGCGTAGGATAGTATGTGCCTGATATCTCGGGCAAGTGGAGTGGCCATCAGCAGTTTGACTGGCACAGCAGAGACAACCCAGTGGAATGAACCCAACGTTTATTGTGCCTGGGGGAGGGGGGGGGGGGCAGAGAGCTAGCTTTGGAATGTCCCTATGCATGAATAATCAGCTCCTACTCTTTGTCTAGGTTGCCGTGTGGTTGCTTTGGTGAGGGCACCATTGGGTAGCTCGTGAAAAGTATTTCCCCAGCGATTGGTGCCCGCGCCTGGTGCCAGCAGGGCAAAGAACTGTTAGCTAATCACTCGCCAGCCCAGCATTTACCCGTTTTTCTATTCGACGCATAAAACAGAGATGCTTGGCAAGGTTCAGGCGCCCCAAGGTGAAGAACAATGGCCGCGAGTTTCCTGGTGGCATGGGGTGGCTACCCATTGACAAGCAGCGGGAACAGAGATTCCCACCGCCAGCGGGAAACACGCGGCTGGGGGGGGGGGGTCCGGAGAATCCAGCCCAATGAGGGTATTTGACTCGCTGGGCACTGACTGGGGAGCGACCCCTTTCCTCTTGCCGTGGGACGGTGTCGGCACCCATTGCTGAGTACAAACCATCGGGCCTCAGTGCCATCGTACTGACTGAGGCCGGCGGGGGGGGGGGGGGGGTTGGCGGGGAATGGCATTGGCCAAATCCTGATCAATAAACATGACGCGTGGATCTTGAACTTTCTTTGCTTTTTGGGTCTCAGAGGGGAAAGAAAATAATGTTTGGTCAGGGCAGAAATGCCAGGTGTCAAACACAGAGTGCTTGAGGTGAATAACAGATTGAAGAAGCTAACTAAACTGGGAAAAAGGAACTGAAAGATATGCTGAGCGAGATAGGGATGGGAGGAGATTTGTGGTCCGAAGTAGGCCAATTCTGACCCCCTCCCCCCACAACCCCACCGCCTTGTTGATCCCATGCGCTCCTTAAAGCAAATCCAGTCTCGCGTTTGACGATGTCACTTCATCCAGCGGGACCCGTGCCAGAGCAGAGACGTGGCCAGGAAGCACGTTGAGCTGATGAGGAGCTAAAGAATTTCCTGTGAGACGATAAGGGCTGATTTGCTGCGGAGATTTAATTTGGGAGCATTGAAGGCCCAGTCATTGTCTTTGATGTATTAACCCCATGTAGGGTTGCCAACCGGCAAGGAATTAAAGATTACGCTCTTCGCACTGCTTCCAGCATCTCGAGAGAAAAATCAAAGGGGTGCCCAAAGAAAATGTGCTTTGCATCAATATTGGGGACAAGGCGTCAAGGATCACTCAATTGGTAACAAGGGGGAGGATTGATCCTGTGGGCCAAATGGAGGTCATGACCTTCCGTGAATTGGTCAATTAGTGGTCAGAAGGCAGGCTCAGTGGCCAATTAAGGACGGCAGGCTATCGGAGCTGCAGGGCCTTCCAGCTCCGAGAAAGCAGCAGCCTGCTTTTTTAGGTCAGAGAGAGCGAGAGAGAGTTGTCCCTCAAGATGGAGATGTCCTCTCCGCATCTTAATTAAAATATAAACCACCTGAGCAGCTGGGCTGCCCTTGTAAGGAGGAGTGAGCCCCGATACAGAATGGCCTGTGGCTGCCGTTGAGACAGGGAAGGCCTCAAAGCCTGCCTGGAGTACCAGCTCCTCTTCTGCTACTTGGAGGCTGCCTCCAGGCAGCTACACCTTTCTCCCAATAACTCTGGGGCTAGAGGCGGGCTGGAAAAATCTTCACGGGCCTTTAATGAAGTCAGTTTGCGACCTGTCACATGCGGGCGGGTAGTACTGTTACCAACCTCTGGGGAGAAATGGCCCAGGTGAAGGGGTGGAACTGGGGATTTAGTGCAAATTCATACACCTGTCTGCCTCCATATCCACACCCATCAAGGTCGATAATCTCACCCCACTGAGCCAGCTAGCTCTCCAATTGATACAGGAAGGTGGGGGTGGACGTGTTGGGCTGCCAATAGCAGGAAAGTGGGCTTCATGTGATGATATCTTCAGGGATATGTCCCAACTGCAGCTGGCAAAACCTATGGTGTGATCAAGGGGATTATTATACCTTCCCCAGTTACCCAGCAGGGTTACATGGGTAGCAGTCAAGCCACACAAGACTTAAGAAGGCCGTTGCTTTAATCTCCTACCTCATCCACCTCTACCAGCATTTTACATTCCCTGGTCAATAAATGACCAATGCAGGTTAATGAGTAAGCATGTGGGTGTAATCAATCAAACAAATGAGGGGCCGGTATCAATATTTGAATAAAAATGGGAAATACAGAAATTAGTATTTGAGCGAGAAAACAGTCCACCACGAAATGGGATTAACCACCACGCAGGTCAGATCTTAGGGGAGCTTTGAACAGGGAGTAAATTGAACTGGAAATTCACTAACTCTTGTTTCGTGCCCCCACTGTACTAGCTCTGATCAGGGACGGCACAGTGGTTAGCACTGCTGCCTCACAGCGCCAGGGACCCCGGTTCGATTCCGGCCTTGGGTCACTGTCTGTGCGGAGTCTGCACGTTCTCCCCGTGTCTGCGTGGGTTTCCTCCGGGTGCTCCGGTTTCCTCCCACAGTCCAAAGATGTGCAGGTTAGGTGGATTGGCCATGATAAATTGTCCCTTAGTGTCCAAAGATGTGCAGGTTAGGTGGATTGGCCATGTTAAATTGTCCCTTAGTGTCCAAAGATGTGCAGGTTAGGTGGATTGGCCATGCTAAATTGTCCCTTAGTGTCCAAAGATGTGCAGGTTAGATGGATTGACCATGATTAATTGCCCCTTGGTGTCCAAAGATGTGCAGGTTAGGTGGGGTTACGGGGATAGGATGGGAGAGTGGGCCTCGGCTGAACGCTATTTCAGAGCGTCAGTGCAGACTCGATGAGCCTAATATCCTCCTGCACTGTCGCGATTCTATGATCACATGATCTCCAGTGGATTTGATAAGACCGTGAGATGGCACTGGCTAAATGTGTTCACCCGAACTCCCACGCTACACGACTTCAGAAAAGTCATTGCTCTATTTTAATTAAGGGAGTTAAGGGTCGGGTTAAGGCCAGGGGTGGAGAATATGGGTAGACGCGAACAGTCGGATAACGTGGACAGGAGCTACCAATAGGCGTATGAGGTGCTCGAGAATATCCTCTAATCTCGGGGGCTGCTGTTGATCACAAGCCTACCCCTGCTTCATGCAGAATCGCCAATTCATTCACTACGCAGGTGGTCAATGGTAGTTCTTATTGTACTCCACCGCTAACCACTTGATAATCCTGATCCCACTTGGATTTTGAAATCTAATTGCCTGATCTTTCTCGTAGAGGTCGCTCATGAAATGGAAGACATTGACGGACTCTCCAGAGCATGAAAGGTAGGAATCACGTATCTATGTGTGTACACGAGCTGGAAGGTTGTTTGCGTTTGCTTCTGATCACTATCCAGTGGATCCTGGTGGAAGACGCAGGTGGGATGTCTGGGTGAAGAGAGAATGAGGCTTGATTACAATGGGCATTGAAAAGCCTGTAGCTATTCCCGACTGGGACTCACAAGACCATAAGACACAGGAGTAGAATTAGGCCACTCGGCCCATCCAGTCTGCTCCGCCATTCAATCATGGCTGATATTTTTCTCATCCCCATTCTATAAGACCCCAAGACATAGGATGCATGGCTGCTTGGGCCTGGCTGGAAATGGTACGTTGCACCAGCTATGGGGCAATGCCTACACATAAATCAATGCCGTTGGGGTAGGAGGGGTGGGGGCAATTGGAGGCGGGAAAATATAGCATAATGGCGGCACGGTAGTTGTGAGTATGGGGTGGGGGAGTAAGCTGAGGGGGGGGTGCTGTTTCAGAGGGCTGGTACGAACACAATGGGCACGGCACTGTCGGGATTCTATTAAATGTATATAAAATGGGCAACAATATTGGACGGGATTCTCCGGTCTCTCAGCCGCGTGATTCCCGGCTGCGCCATTCGCTGCCGGCGGAGTTCTATCTTCCCCCCGATTGTCAATGGAACGTCCCATTGTAACCACCTCACGGTGCTGCGAAATCCGTTGGCCAATCCGTGCGCTGCCGGCAGGGTGTGCTGCTGCCGGGAAAATTGAATCCCAACATCCGGAGATTTCCCACCTTTATCTCTTGTTAATGGCACACATTTTCTGCTGGTTTGTCTGAAGGAGGATTATTACCTTAGAAAAACAAGATGGCGAAGCCTTTGGATTTGAAATTCAGGTAGGATTTATTTTACTTTTACTTTTATAATCCGCGAGTATTTTAAGGAGTGGGAACAATTAACTTGCCCGTGAATCTTGCAGAATACGCGCTCCCTGTTAAGAAGTCGAAAGAATGTCTAGTTGTATGGTATATAAAGCCAGCCAGTTAGACACTGGGAAGCCAGATCAAGTTGGGATTTACCGTGTGATGTATTGAATAGAGATAAACTAAGTTTCTTTGAACCACTTTGGTGTGGACTCCTTCACGGACGTCTAAAAGTTACTTTGGGTCTCCCAAAGTGTTTGGCGTGTTCCTTGAGAGGAGTAGATGAATTGGCACTCTGTAGTTCCTGAATCCAAGGTTGCATTTTGCTGCCTCGATGTTGGGACAATGGCCGTTGCTGTTGTGTGAGACAGTTCCACACTGGCCTCCACACTCCCCCTGCTCTCTCCCCACCTCTTGTGGGCCATTATACCCCTGTCCATCTGCTCCTAGAACAGACAACTGAATGCAAAGCCCTGTTGCATCAATGTTTGTTTTTCGTGATCATCGACTGAAACCCCCTCCGACCAGGAGGAATCGGAACAGGAAGAGGCCATTCAGCCCTTCGAGCCTACTCTGCCATTTGATAAGATTGTGGCTGATTTAACACTCACTAAATCCACTTTCCCGTCTTCTCGCCATAAAATTTAATTCCCCTCCTGATTAAAAACCTATCTATCTCGGCCTTCAAGACGTTCAAGGACTCGGCTTCCACAGCTTTCCTGGGGTAAAGGATTCCGAAGATTCTCCACTCTTTGAGAGAAGAAATTCTTCCTCGAACCCGTCTGAAATGAGCTCCCCACTTACTTTCCGACGATTCAACCCTTTTGTGTTTGTTTCTCTGCGTGTGTTTGTAGACGTATGGCCTCCATCATAGAGATGAGAACGCAATGGAAATGTGCACCTTTGTCTGTCGGGTCCGGGAAAACACACCTGCCGAGCTGGGAGGATTGAGACAAGGTAACGAGAGGCCACTTGTTAATCTATCTCACTGTATCTGCATGGCTAGCCTTTCTAACCTCTCTTTGTATCATAAATATCTTTCACTACCTTCTGTGGCGAACGTGGTGTCTTCAGAGGGATTCTTGGGTTAACTATGCTGCAGCAACTGACTCCCAATCGCTGCTGTGTTGCCCTTTCTGGAATAAGGCAGTCAAAAGACTTAACCTCCAAGACTGGGAGCCAGTACATGTGAACTGTGTCATATTATCCACTCCTGTATATATAATGAAGTGCAGACAGGCAGTGATTGACACACAGGATGACCAGTAAGCACACAGAACAGAGCAGCCAATCACCAGACAGGAGACTACCACTATAAAGCCATAGGGCACTAGATTTCCCGCTCTCTCGGGATCCAGCCTCTGAGACAGTCAGAGTCCGTGAGCTAGCCAGTGCAAACACCACGCGGTAGCTAGTACGTCTGGTCAGGCTAGTACTAGGTCTCCAGTCAGTTCAGTATAGTGTGAACCCACAGCTGAGCATGTATATTAGTTATAACGTTGAATAAAATCGTGTTGGATCTTCTCCAGTGTTAGAGGTCTGTCTCTCGCCGCACTGCATCAAGTGCAGTCCACGTCGAACCAAACTGCCTAACACATCAAACTGGAATCCTCCTGACTACATCAGGGAAATTGTAGGGATAAGGTGATTAAAGATATCTCAATTAGGGCAGCACGGTAGCATGGTGGTTAGCATAAATGCTTCACAGCTCCAGGGTCCCAGGTTCGGTTCCCGGCTGGGTCACTGTCTGTGCGGAGTCTGCACGTCCTCCCCGTGTCTGCGTGGGTTTCCTCCGGGTGCTCCGGTTTCCTCCCACAGGCCAAAGATGTGCGGGTTAGGTGGATTGGCCATGATAAATTGCCCTTAGTGTCCTTAAAAGTAAGGGGGGGGGGTTGTTGGGTTCCGGGTATAGGGTGGATACGTGGGTTTGAGTAGGGTGATCATTGCTCGGCACAACATCGAGGGCCGAAGGGCCTGTTCTGTGCTGTACTGTTCTATGTTCTAATTGGAGCCTCCACCATATTTGTTGTCTCATCAGGCCTGAGCTGGAGTACGGTGTCCAGTTCTGGGCCTTGCACAGAGAGTGGGGGAGGCAGGGCCAGTGAATTTTTTTTAAGGCAGAGCCAGATAGATTCTTGACTAACCAAGGGGTGAAAGGTTATCAGGATAGGTGGGAATGTGGGGTTGAGGTTATAGTCAGATCAGCCATGGCCGACCAGAGGTAAGCCAGGGTGATCAGGTCTCTGGCACTGAGTCTGTCCCTGTGGCTCAGAAGGGAAGGGGGGAGAGCAGGAGAGCATTAGTTATTGGAGACTCTATAGTTAGAGGTACAGATAGGCGGTTCTGTGGCAACGATAGAGGCTCACTGTTGGTGTGTTGCCTCCCGGGTGCCAAGGTCCGTGACGTGTTTTCAGGATCCTTAAGGGGGAGGGGGAGCAGCCACAAGTCGTGATACACATCGGTACCAACGACATTGGTAGGGAAAGGGACGGGGATGTAAAACAGGAATTCAGGGAGCTAGGCTGGAAGCTGAGTACCAGGACAGACTGTGTTGCTGTCTCTGGTTTGCTGCCAGTGCCACGTGCTAGCGAGGTGAGGAACAGGGAGAGAGTGCAGCTGAACACGTGGCTACAGGGATGGTGTAGGAGGGAAGTGAGGAACAGGGAGAGAGTGCAGTTAAACACGTGGCTACAGGGATGGTGTAGGAGGGAAGTGAGGAACAGGGAGAGAGTGCAGTTAAACACGTGGCTACAGGGATGGTGTAGGAGGGAAGTGAGGAACAGGGAGAGAGTGCAGTTAAACACGTGGCTACAGGGATGGTGTAGGAGGGAAGTGAGGAACAGGGAGAGAGTGCAGTTAAACACGTGGCTACAGGAATGGTGTAGGAGGGAAGTGAGGAACAGGGAGAGTGCAGTTAAACACGTGGCTACAGGGATGGTGTAGGAGGGAAGTGAGGAACAGGGAGAGAGTGCAGTTAAACACGTGGCTACAGGGATGGTGTAGGAGGGAAGTGAGGAACAGGGAGAGAGTGCAGTTAAACACGTGGCTACAGGGATGGTGTCGGAGGGAGGTAAGGAACAGGGAGAGAGTGCAGTTATACACGTGGCTACAGGGATGGTGTCGGAGGGAGGTAAGGAACAGGGAGAGAGTGCAGTTATACACGTGGCTACAGGGATGGTGTAGGAGGGAGGTAAGGAACAGGGAGAGAGTGCAGTTAAACACGTGGCTACAGGGATGGTGTAGGAGGGAAGTGAGGAACAGGGAGAGAGTGCAGTTAAACACGTGGCTACAGGGATGGTGTCGGAGGGAGGTAAGGAACAGGGAGAGAGTGCAGTTAAACACGTGGCTACAGGGCTGGGGCAGGAGGGAGGTAAGGAACAGGGAGAGTGCAGTTAAACACGTGGCTGCAGGTATGGTGTAGGAGGGAGGGCTTCAGTTACTTGAATAATTGGAGCACATTCTGGGGAAGGTGGGATCTGTACAAACAGGATGGGTTACACCTGAACCAGAGGGGCACCAATATCCTGGGAGGGAAATTTGCAACAGCTCTTCGGGGGGGTTTAAACTAATTTGGCAGGGGAATGGGAAACTGATTTGTAGTCTAGGAGATAGCATTGCTGGAGTTCAGGAAGTTGAGGGTAGTGCAGTACTGAGGAAGGTACCAGGGTCACAAGAGTGGACCTGCAGGCATGTTGGTGGTTTGAAGTGTGTCTACTTCAATGCGAGGAGCATCAGGAATAAGGTTGGTGAGCTTGAAGCATGGGTTGGTACCTGGGACTACGATGTTGTGGCCATTACGGAGACGTGGATAGAACAGGGGCAGGAACGGTTGTTGGAGGTTCCGGGGTTTAGATGTTTCAGTGAGGTTAGGGAAGGTGGTAAAAGAGGTGGAGGAGTGTTACTGGAATGTGCAGGAAAACAGCAGAACACCAATGTAGAGTTAGCATCAGCACCTTTGGCCAACAGGCTTCCATATTCCACGGCAAAAAAGGCACCTTGTGGCGCTCGTGAAAAGCAACGTGTGCTTGAAACCCAAGAGAAGTCTGTCAGCATCTGAAACGGGAAGATAGATTTGAGGCCATCATCCGAACAGGGCTAAGAATTCTGGTGAATGATCACCATGGGAGATGTTGAGCTATCTCTGTTGCCCAGGATTACCATAGTTGGACTTCAACACCATTGGCTAGGTGGAACAGTTGCCCAGCTTCTCAAATGGTCTCTAGCACAAGTGCGACAAAGATCAATCCATTCCGGGCCCTGATGGTTGATAGTTATGACAGAAAGTTATGGGATCAAGCCCCACTCCAGACCCTAGCACATAATCTCGATTGAGTCGATGGGCCGAATGATCTCCTACTGCACTGTAGGAATTCTATGATTAAGTCAACATTAGTCCCTCCATGGGAGTGATGTCTGCTCAGGGTGGCCAGTTTCTGCCATGGACCTTCTTGTGACTGAACAGGCCGATTCTCGACCAACAAACCTTTGCGCACGTGGGGCAGGACAATCCCATGAGGCAGTGGGGCCCGCAGTGCAGGATTTACTTCCTTTACATCCCTGTTGTGACTCTGCCTCATCACTAAGGCGGTGTGACTCAAAGCGTGATGGACAAGTTGTCACCATTTTGAACGATTGCTAGCAATTGGGGAACGATTGGGGAGATGGTGGCGTAGTGGTGATGTCACCGGACGAGTAGTCTAGGGGCCCAGGCCCATGCCCTGGGGTCACGGGTTCGAACCTCACCACGGCAACCGGCGGAGCTTAAATTGAATCAGGAATCGAAAGCTAGTCTCAGTAATGGTGACCGGGAAATTATCATCGATTATTGTTAAAAAAACCATTTTAGTTCATAAAGTCCTTTAGCGAAGGAAATCTATCCTCAACCCCAGAACAAGATGGCAGATAGTGTGCTCCCTGACCTATACTACTTGGGAACCATGCCTCCAACACTTGTTTATGTTTAAACTTAATTTGTTCATTTTTACCAGGATCCCAAATTCTGTGGGGGCAATTTAAAGTGAATCCGCCCATCAGAAACTGGTGGATTTGGGGGGAGCACTGATTTTGCACCACAGCTGATTTTATTCTCCACTGGGACAGAAGAGCGATGTTCCACCCAATCCCATGGGTCCCCACTTCACCCTCATTGTATTTTGAAATGCGGTCTTTTCTTAAAATACAAATTTAGAGTACCCAATTATTTTTGTCAATTAAGGGGCAATTTAGCATGGCCAATCCACCTACCCTGCACATCTTTGGGTTGTGGGGGCGAGACCCACGCAGACACGTGCAAACGTGCACACGGACAGTGACCCAGGGTCGGGATCGAACCCGGGTCCTCGGCTCCATGAGGCAGCAGTGCTAACCACTGCTCCACCGTGCTGCCCCGAAATGCCGCCTGTTCGTTCTATATATACATTGATCTCCCTTGTCCAGTTAGCTCTTTTGCCTTCACAAGGATTAGCTTTGATTCCAGCCTCTCGAACTCCCCCCTCAAACACTGGCTTCACTAATGCCCCTTTAGGGAAGGAAATCTGCCGTCCTTACCCGGTCTGGCCTACATGTGACTCCAGACCCACAGCAATGTGATCGACTCTTAACTGCCCCTCTCTGAAATTGTTGAGCGAGGCACTCAATTCAAGGGCAATTAGGGATGGGCAACAAATGCTGGCCTTGGCCAGCGAGGCCCACTTCCTGTGAAAAGTTCCTCCTGGTTATTAATATCGACGCTGCTGCATCAAGGCGAGTTTCTTTGTGTCTTTGTGAAGCGTTTTCATCGTCCTCGTCGGAATGTTAGCCATTTGAGAGTTGGGAAAACAGGACCCGGCAGGCGTTTGACGACCTGGACATCGTGTCCAGGCCATCAAAGTTCCTTAACTGACACCACCAAATAAAAAAGACGTTCCAATCTTCTTTGTTGTGGGATCATGCCATGCACAATTCTCAGTTGCCGAATAGGCCTTGACTGCAGCAGGGCCGACATTTCAAAGTCATTGACTGGGAGCTGTTTTAAAGGCACAAGATGAGGCGCACGTGCATGTCTGGGGTGGGTAGCCATTTTGCCCTTTGGAAATGCTTATCGTTTTTAAGCCACCTAGTCTTTTTGTTTGTTGTACCATTCCTTCCAAGGTTCCTGGGCATCAGTCTCGGGCAGTTCTTTCTTCTCAATTTCATTTCCTCTGGCTGTACCTCAACCCCCCCCCCCTCTCCAGGAGCTGGCCACAATCTTGTCACAGTTGTGCCTCTGTGGTAATCCACGTCAGCCTTCTGCACATCTGATTTTGTACAGTGAGTGCCGGCAGGTTGGGGAATTGGTAAACAAAGGCCTCATCCTGCCTGGTGACCAAAGGATGGGACCGCTTAGTTTCTCTGACCCGGCCTTACATTTGAGTCATGGCCGATCTACCAGTGAGAAGGGAGATAGGCGAATCCCACCCGATGTCTTTCGAATGAGCACTAACCCAAGGCCCTATCTTCCCCCTCAAATGGATGTGAAAGATCCCATGGCTCTATTCAAAGAAGAGCAGGTTTCCTGATCCCTATTTATCCCTCAAACCAACACTAAGAACTCAGATTATCCGGTCATTTATTGCCCATTTGTTTTTAAAAAATATTTGTTTATGGGACGTGGGTTTCGCTGGCGAGGCCAGAATTTAGTACCCATCCCCAGTAGCCCTTGGGAAAGTGGTGGCGGTCCATATGGTGTAGGTACACCCACAGTGCTGTTGGGAACGGAATTCAGCCGAGCGACAGTGAAGGAACGGCCAATCAGGATGGTGTGCGAGGAGGGGAACCTCCCGGTGGCGGCGTTCCCACGTGTCTGCGCTGCCCTTCTCCTCCCAGTTGGCAGAGGCCACGGGCTTGGAAGGTGCTGCCGAAGGAGTCCCCGTGGGATCTTGCTGTGTAACATTTGTCTGCTGCGATTCCTACACGGCAACCGTGACTGCACTTCAAAGAAAAGTGTTTGATTGGGTGTAAAGCACTTTGGGGCTGTCCAGAGAGCCCCATGAGGGGGCGATAGAAATGCAAAGCCTTTCTTCTGTGTCTGGCACACAGATGTGTTGCTCTGTGCAACGGGGATGCCTGGATAGTGATTCTCTCCTGCCCAGCAATGTTCGGGAGTGGGGTAGGGGGGGCGGTTATTGTGTCTGGACTGTCCTCCACACTTGAGGGGAGGGCCGCATTTCGGGCCTTCTTGCTCTGTGTGGGTTGGTTCCACACCTGCCAATTCAGCTGCTCGACTAAGCTCACAGTCATCACTTTTAGTCTCTTCAACCCCAACCTCACCACACTTCAAGTGACTTCCTTTTTGCTGCATTTTCCATTTCTAGTGCAGATTTCCTGTCTTGATAGAAAGCGTTTCGCCTGATGCGCAGGCCACCACATGGCGGGATGCTTTTGAGCGGAAGGCAGTTGCTCAATGCGGTTACTTGGCGACTGAACAGGGCTGTGCTTTCTTTGCCAGGTGACACAATCACCAGCATCAATGGGACGCAAGTCAATGGATTCCGTCACCGAGATATTGTGGATCTTATCAAGTCATCGGGAAATTGCCTGAGGTAATCAAACTAAACAAATGGTGACACAAGGTGTGGGTTTTCTGCTTGAGCTTTCCAAGGGCTGATTCTCAGGCTAATAATATCAGCAATTATTTTCTTGTCTGCTTTAACAATAGGAATTTAGAGGAAAGCGCGGGATTGGAGGAAGGCCTGTAATTCAAGGCCACAAAATGGCGGCGTCTTAGTGTGACCAATTGGTCCTTAGTCATAAGTTTAGTGATCAGTGCTAAAATTACATTAAAAAAAAAGTCTTCCCCCCCCCCCCCCATCTTTTGTTTAAGATGCCCATTGTTGCTGAGGTGGGTTTCCATGGCAACCCTGTAGGGATTGTCTGTGCGCCTAAACAGTGAGTGTTGGCAGAATCATAGACTTGAGTGCTGAAGGCCATTCAGCCCATCGAGTCTGCACTGGCCCTTGGAAAGAGCACCCTACCCAAGCCCACACGTCTACCCCAACCCCATAACCCAGTAACCCCACCCAACCTTTTTGGATACTAAGGGGCAGTTCAGCATGGCCAATCCACCTAACCTGCATATCTTTGGAGTGTGGGAGGAAACCGGAGCACCCGGAGGAAACCCACGCAGACACGGGGAGGACGTGCAGACTCCACACAGACAGTCACCCAAGCCGGGAATCGAACCTGGGACCCTGGAGCTGTGAAGCAACTGTGCTATCCACAATGCTACCGTGCTGCCCCCAAGGTTTTATGGCCTCTCGGCCAAGCTGCATCCTATCTTCGTCCAACATTCGTACATATGCAGTTTCCACCAGGAAATCGGATAGTGATCAAGAGTGAAATCATTTTTTTGGCCTTTCCCCTCCTTAACCCCAAAGAGCTGAAGCCTCCAGCACGGTAGCACAAGTGGACAGCACTGTGGCTTCACAGCTCCAGGGTCCCAGGTTCGATTCCCGGCTGGGTCACTGTCTGCGTGGAGTCTGCACGTTCTCCCCGTGCCTGCGTGGGTTTCCTCCGGGTGCCCCGGTTTCCTCCCACAGTCCAAAGATGTGGAGGTTAGGTGAATTGGACATGATAAATTCCACACATTGAGGATCACTCAACACAGACCACAAGTCTTCCTGGTCTCTGTGCCTCAGTACCACATTGGGTGGTAAATCTCCTCACTGAATCACTGGCAGAGTTGGGGGAAGGGAGGGGGAGCCAATAAGTAAACACGAGGAGCATGTAAAAAAAACTTAACTGAAACATTCTCACTGACAGGCTGGAGACTGTGTATGGAACCTCCATCAGACGAGCAGAATTGGAAACCAGGCTGCAGTACCTGAAGGTAAGCTACCATTCTGTCTGCTGTCATACTTTGAACCCCTGAACACTTATCTAATAGGAATGGTGTATGCAGAATTCGCGGAAACTAAAGGGCCAAATTAACGGACCTGACTTCACTCGCCACTGAATGCCTTTTAAGTGGGGTGGATGGGATCCATGGCAGAAAAAAAAACGGGTTAATGTTTGAGGGAGGGGCTGCTTGTCAGAGGCCTTGCCACAAAAAGTCAAAAGTCCCACTCCAGAAAATTGAGCGCAAACGTCAGCACCGTTCGAGGGTCCCATCTTTTGGTGTTAAACCAAGGCCTCACCGGGGGATGGAAAACATAGAACATAGAACATAGAACGATACAGCGCAGTACAGGCCCTTCGGCCCTCGATGTTGCACCGACATGGAAAAAATCTAAAGGCCATCTAACCTACACTATGCCCTTATCATCCATATGCTTATCCAATAAATTTTTAAATGCCCTCAATGTTGGCGTGTTCACTACTGTTGCAGGTAGGGCATTCCACGGCCTCACCACTCTTTGCATAAAAAACCCACCTCTGACCTCTGTCCTATATCTATTACCCCTCAATTTAAGGCTATGTCCCCTCGTGCTAGCCACCTCCATCCGCGGGAGAAGGCTCTCGCTGTCCACCCTATCTAACCCTCTGATCATTAAAAGATCCCACGTTTTGAAGCTGAGCAGGAAGGTTATCTCCCGTGGCCCGCCCAACGTTTCTCCCTCAATCGACATCATAGATGAACTGGCTGGCCTTTGTCCCAGTGCGGTGTTTTGGGATCTTGCTGTGCGCAAAGTGGCTGCCGTCTTTCCTGCATCAGAGGCCACACTTCAAAAAAGTGCTTTTGAGGCAGGCTGAGGGTTGTGAAAGGCGCTATCGTCTTCGTCCTATTGAAGGGCCTCATTCTTCTTTACCCCCACGCGACCCGCTGTGAAGTGGCCTGTTACCTTTCCCGGGAGAGGGGGGGGGG
The DNA here is from genome assembly GCF_902713615.1 of Scyliorhinus canicula. NCBI lineage: Eukaryota > Metazoa > Chordata > Chondrichthyes > Carcharhiniformes > Scyliorhinidae > Scyliorhinus > Scyliorhinus canicula. Next base: position 13,402,635 of record NC_052173.1, read on the forward strand.
GGGCACAACCTCCAATCCCGGCTTTGCCTATATTTGGTCCGCTGATTTGTCGCAGGCTGATTATTGTTATTCACTTCCAGCAAACACTGCAGGAGAAGTGGGAGGAGTATAGATCGCTCATGGTCCAGGAACAGAGACTGGTGCATGGTGAGTGACCTCCTCAGTGGTGGGGCCCACAAACTGGGAGGCGCGGGTTCCTGGCGATCAGACCGTGTTCGGGTTTTCTAGAACGAGTGGCTTTGTCTTTCTTGACAGCGTTGGGCTCATCCCAGTGTTCAATCAGCACTGAAAACAAAGCACTGGCCATAAAATAAACAGGGTCAAGCGTAACCGTTTTAAAAACACCTCGTTCTGGCATTGAGACCACTCTGAGCAAGTGTGAACCTGGATTATCCAGGTCTGTTCCCCCTGACTTTATTCACGTAGCTTTTTGGATCAAGAGATGAAGGCAGTTTTGGTCAGACATTAACTGCTTGGACGTTCCTCCCTTTTAAAGGCATTAATACAATCCTTGACCTTGTAGTGGGCGCATTGCTGCCAATGCACATTTGCGTCTGCGCGATTTTTGTGCCAGCAAAACCTTTAGCACGATGGGACCCTCCATCTTTGCACGTTCCCGCTCTCTCCAAATGCCCCCCCCCCCCCCCCCCCCCCCCCCCACACAGTTATCCCGCGGCTTGCTGAGCGCCACTTGCACTGTTGGGAGGGCCGTGGGGCGCAGCGGCATTGAAACAAGGCGCGAAAAGCTGCTTGACTGGCCCGCAAACGTTGGCGCACTTAATACGCTTCACTTTGTCATTGCTGCCTCTGGGTGCTGGCGGATGGTCAACGGACGTTGCTCACAATGGGTGCCTGGCCATGATTATGAGGAGACAGTATAAGTGGTGGGGGCAGCATTGCATACTCCACACTATATACAGGCACGATTGCTCAAGCCGCCTCCTTCAGAAATGCCGCACCGTTGCCTTCCTGCATTTTGCTGCAAGAAATTTAGTTTTTATTTTCATTGGTTTTGGGCTTCTTTCCTGGTTGGTTTGACAGGGTAAACCCACTGAGATAAGTTATCGCCCTGATGGTGCGCTGTGCCCAGGCTGTGCCCAGGCCTTGCAAACTAAATTGTCCTGGTCAGGCAGTCCCATTTTCAGCCCTGACCTGACTTGTTTGAGGTTGGCAATGCGGTACCACAGTAGGGCCTCTCAATCTCCGGCAGATGGAGGTGGAGGGGGAGGGGGTGGCACTGTGTTGTCCTAGACTTGCCCCAGCTCTTCCTTTTGCCTGTCTGGTTTACCTACTATCCCAAGCATGGCATTGCTGACCAATCATGGGACTCGATTGCCATCGACTGGTGCACAATCCATATGAGATGTGAGGAAAAAGGCACCCCCCGCCACCCTGCCGTGTCCCCTGATTCGACTGTTCTGGACAAGGTGAAATACCTTTTCATGGTCTACATTATCTAATGCCTGTGGAATCCCAACCATGCTATCACCTCTAGACCTACTCTCCTCCAGTGAGAACATGTCCAGTTTGCTTCCTTGCCCTCTTAATCCAATCCCCCAATTTTTCCAGGCACCTCCCTCCAGCACGGTAGCATTGTGGGATAGCACAATTGCTTCACAGCTCCAGGGTCCCAGGTTCGATTCCCGGCTTGGGTCACTGTCTGTGCGGAGACTGCACGTCCTCCCCGTGTGTGCGTGGGTTTCCTCCGGGTGCTCCGGTTTCCTCCCACAGTCACAAAGATGTGCAGGTTGGGTGGATTGGCCATGATAAATTGCCCTTAGTGTACAAAATTGCCCGTAGTGTTGGGTGGGGTTACTGGGTTATGGGATAGGGTGGAGGTGTTGACCTCGGGTAGGGTGCTCTTTCCAAGAGCCGGTGCAGACTCGATGGGCCGAATGGCCTCCTTCTGCACTGTAAATTCTATGATAATCCTATTGGTGATCAGAACTGGACGCAACATTCTAAGTGTTTGGTTGCACCAATAATTTATAAATTAGCAGCATTTTCTCACTCTATTGGGTTATATTATTATTATTATTAACAACGTGGAACTGTTAATATATCCAACACCTCATTTGGTGAACTCACTGCCATTGAGCCTTGTTGCAGCCAGATAGCTTGCCAATTCTCCCTGTTTAGGCTCACAGATAAAGAATGCACACTTATATGTAGATGCCAGTGTCTATGGACTTGTGTGCAGTCCAAGGTCTGGCCTCCCTGGCACCTCTGCATAGACCACCATGATTTTAAGGGTCCAAGTCCACTTTCCACCAAGTTCCTTTTAAGATGCCCCTATTTGATCATATCGGGCTGGGTGAGCTTCATTCAGTAAGATGGCTCTCCAAGCTTTCTCTGCTAAAGCTGGCTTCCTCTCTCTTTCCAGTGGCAGAATTGTAGATCTGGTGGAGAAACTGGGTCTACGGGCTTGCACAAAGAGAATGGAGATGAATTTTGGTTGTATGAGTGGCGAGAATGCCAGTCTCCTGCAACCTACATGCCAACGTAAAAGCGGGGAACCTAGTCTGTCGACCTCACCGCCTGGTATTTGTGCCCTCTTTCCAGGGATTGTGTCAAAAGATGCGGGTGTTTATGATGCTATCGAATCGGTCAGAGCCAGCCTCTTTGGTCAAGGCCACAACCCCAGCCCTTCCGCCAGGAGGCAGCCCCACTGCAGTGGCAGCAGCGCCACGGAGGACGGCGATGAGCCCATTTATCAGACTTGTATCTTTGACCCCTTAGACGCTGGCAGCGACGACAGCCGCAGCGCTCACAGCAATGAGGTGGTGCTCGCCAAGAAGGCGCTGACGAGGAGCGTGAGCGCCAAGGCTGGTCATAACGGAGTCACCTCTTCCTCTTCCTGGGAGAAATGCAACAACCAGAGCACCTTTGGGACACTGCCCAGGAAGTCCAGGAGGAAGAGCTTGCGAAAGAGGCTGCTGAAGTATATCCCTGGACTCAACCGGTCTGTGGAGGAGGAAGAAAGTCAACTATAGGCCAAGTGACAGCACGTTTATTTATTGTGTTCCTTAGTTTCAACGCTAAAATTATACATTACAGTCGCCAGAAGTGTTAAGGACAGGGTACCAGGAGAGGCGAGGTGCCCGGAACTGCTCACGTTTAAGGTCTTTGCACAGCAGCTGGTGAATGGGTTGCACAGATTGCCCAAGGAGGCAGGGCTGTTGGACACTCTCTCAGCAAATCCTATAGCAGACTGGACAGTGTTTCTTCTGAGAGACCGTGATGGGGGTGGGGAAATTGTGAGAGTTGAGTATAATCGTTGTTGACCTTCGGGATAAGGGTGGAATCCAATGGTTCTGCGCATGTCCAATGTCAGAGATTACTTTAACTTTTCTTTTCCGTAAGATATAGGAGGAGAATTAGGCCACTCGGCCCATCGAGTCTGCTCTGCCATTCAATCATGGCTGATATTTTTCTCATCCCCATTCTCCTGCCTTCTCCCCATAACCCCGGATCCCCTTATTGATCAAGAACCTATCTATCTCTGTCTTAAAGACACTCAGCGATTTGGCCTCCACAGCCTTCTGCGGCAAAGAGTTCCACAGATTCACCACCCTCTGGCTGAAGGAATTCCTCCTCATCTCTGTTTTAAAGGATCGTCCCTTTAGTCTGAGATGGTGTCCTCTGGTTCTAGTTTTTCCTACAAGTGGAAACATCCTCTCCACGTCCACTCTATCCAGGCCTCGCAGTATCCTGTAAGTTTCAATAAGATCCCCCCTCATCCTTCTGAACTCCAACGAGTACAGACCCAGAGTCCTCAACCGTTCCTCATACAACAAGCTCTTCGTTCCAGGGATCATTCTTGTGAACCTCCTCTGAACCCTTTCCAAGGCCAGCACATCCTTCCTTCGATACGGGGCCCAAAACTGCTCACGATACTCCAAATGGGGTCTGACCAGAGCCTTATACAGCCTCAGAAGTACATCCCTGGTCTTGTATTCTAGCCCTCACGGCATGAATGCTCAACATGAACGTCTTCCTCCTCAGACTGCAAGAGAGAAAAGTTGTAGAGCTAAGCAGGGGGAACGCACAGGGGCTTGAGGCGATTGGATAACTCTTTCCAAGTCCCACAGGCGCCAGTGACCCTCTTTGGTATATTGCTGAGCTGGCCATTCTTCCGAGTGTGGGTTTGGGCAACGCATGCGGCCTTCCAGCTACAGCAGGTACACATCCTGTTCTCGCCTGAGCTCTGCATGCACTCCAGCGACTCTTCGTACACAGTGACCACGAAACCGGCTCCCTTCACATTGTTGGGAGAGCTGTAAACAATTTGTCTCTCGGTTTCCAGACCACATCATTTCACTTTCAGTTCCACATGAGGCAAAGGAACTGGATATTTGGTGGCTGTTTTAATGTTGCTCTCAGATCACCTGCATGTCAGCTTTTCCTCATTTCCCCTCACTACAGCCTTGCCCCCCCTCCCTCCCTTTTTTATTGGCCTGACAGTCTAAATGAATTATCCCGCAGTGGGAAAGGATTAACCGCCTCTTGCAGCCTTCAGATGGAGAAAAATAAATGTCCCAAGATGCTTTGCAGGGGCGCCAGTCCGAAAGGATATGATGGACCTCTGTGTCTATTTGGAACCCTGGATATCCGTTATCCCTTCAGTTCCCAAATAACAGAGGTCAAGTCTGTGCTTTTTGGAAAAGTCCACTGGCAGTTTATTTGTCAGCTGTGCCACTGGTAAACGTATTCTCAAAAGTTTCCAACTAGCCCGGCAGCAAGCTAGGCAGATTGATTGTCTTTAGTGAATACAGTAGTTGAGTTTTCATTCAATTACAGATCATGGTAATTCTTCAAATCATAATACACAGGATAACATAACTAAGTAATTTAAACAAAAGGCAATTAGCAAGCAGCAAAGGAAATAGGTTTCAGAAATATAGATGGGGTGATCCCAGGATGAGTTTTTCCATCCCGGTGAGTGATTTTTAAGGCGCTTATTATCTTACCGTCTAGCCTTCTTTTTACTTCTGATTAGCTTTAACTAATTTATAATTTACTCAATTTGGCCAAAATGTCTGCCGATCAATTCAAGAGATATATGTATTGGTGCAAATTTCCCATTCCATCACTTGCCAATTTTCCAAATTATCCACGCCTGCATCTAACATTAATTAGAAAAACTCAGTTTTCGTTAAGACATTATCACCCTAGACTGGCTGTTACCATAGAAACGGAACTAGTCGTTCTTCGGACAGCAGCACTGGTTCTTGCAATCAATGGAACCTTTTAGCTAGTTGACGTCACTGACCTTGCAGATGTGAAACCTAAGAAATTAAAGAGTACGCTCTGGATTAACCCTTGGTGGATTCCCAGCTATTGTTGCACTCAAGTAATGCTTAATATGATTATAGTTAATTATTCTTAATGAGTTCTCATTTAACCCTTTTACCTCTATCATCTTCCCTTACTCTCAAGGTTATAGCTGACTCGAAAAGTCAATTTCTATCAGGATACAGGAAGAAGTCTTACAACCAGGTTAACGTCCAACAGGTTTGTTACAAACACTAGCTTTCGGAGCACGGCTCCTCCCTCAGGTGAATGGAAGGAGGAGCCTGAGGAAGGAGGTGCACTCCGAAAGCTCGTGTTTGAAACAAATATGTTGGACTTTAACCTGGTGTTGTAAGACTTCTTACTGTGCTCACACCAGTCCAACGCCGGCATCTCCACATCATGTCTCTCAGGATATTGATGGCGGGATTTTCTGTTCACTTCATGCTGGATGCGGCAAGCCAGCCAAAAGTCCATTGACTTTGGGAATGGAAGACTCTGCCATGGGCAGGGCCGGAAAATCCCACTCGAGCGAGCTCACTCCGAGATTGGGCCTGTGAGGAAAAGGTGGATCCTGGGCCATGTGGGAACTCTGGAGGCCAACCTATTTTTTTTTCAGCAGGCTACAGCTTCACAATTTAAGTTTCTCCATTTCAATGTCCGCATTGACGGAAGCCTTTTGTCAGCGTCCAATTTTAATCGGGGCGCCTGGTGATTAGGAGGGGAAAAAATAACACCCCAAAGAGACAATGCCAATTTGCCAGCTCCACTCATCAACCGCTGTGCTATTCCAGCTGCAGTCTGAATTCCAGTCTTTCAACACATTTAAGTTCACTCAAGTTGAATGTATTTCAAAACTCTTCAATTTAATGGGAGACCCACAAGCAATGAGATGTAGATGCTATGATTGAACTGCAAACCGACATTGGCATAAATCTGTGCAGCGAATCCCCATGGGTAATGGCTTTTTGCCAGATCTGTCTGAGATCCAGCACGCCTCCCTCCCAATTTTCTTCTTGTTTTATTCCACCCCCCATTCCCCCCCCTCCTCCCCTATCCTCAATAATCTGTTGGAGATTAGGTTCGCCCAGTGGGGATCAATGGGAGCTGTGGCTGACTTTCTCCTTTACAAAAACTGAAAATGCTGGTTAAAGCCAGCAGGACTGGCAGCATCTCGGGCGAGAGAGAAACCGGGTTAACATTTTGAGTGTGTGCGACTCCTTCAGCGGTCCTTTCACTGGGCTTTTGCCCTTTTATCCCTGGCCTGGGCATGGAGGCCAATTGCCATACTGCCACCCTGGCTGATACCAAGACTACTGGGGGGGGGGGGGGGGGGGCGCGGCACGGTAGCACAGTGGTTAGCACTGTTGCTTCAGGGTCCCGGGTTCGATTCCCGGCTCGGGTCACTGTCTGTGCGGAGTCTGCACATCCTCCCCGTGTCTGCGTGGGTTTCCTCCGGGTGCTCCGGTTTCCTCCCGCAGTCCAAAAGATGTGCAGGTTAGGTGGATTGGTCATGATAAACTGTCCCTTAATGTCCAAAGACGTGCAGGTTGGGTGGATTGGCCGTGCTCACTTGCCCCTTAATGTCCAAAAAGGTTCGGTAGGGTTACGGGGAAAGGGTAGAGGTCGGGGCTCAAGTAGGGCGCTCTTTCGAGGGCCGGCAGAGACTCGAATAGCCGAATGGCCTCCTTCTGCACTGTAAATTCCACGATACACGGAAGAGATCCTCCACAATTAAGTTGTATCCCAAACGCAGCCTTTTGGATGGGGGGAGAGAGAGAGAATGTGGATTGGGTGCCTTCTCCAAGTTCAGCAATCAAATTAGTTGCAGTTCAACCAGCACGGTTAGTTTGGTGGGGCTCAACAAAGGTCATACATCTATCTCATTGAGTGATAACTATAAATGGAACAGCAGGTCGCACCATGGTAAGAGCTTGAGTTTATTGCAGGGACGAAGGGGTTAAAAGTACTAATTGAAGGGAGCGGGTCAGTGCCACTTTAAATAGGTTTGTTCTGCAATGCGTTCACTGACCACACCAGAGCTGGTCTGTAAATGTCCGGCAGTAGTGCCTTGGTCATTACAGTGACCACAAAGGCTTACAAGGAATCAGTTGTGTGAAAAATAAATATGTTGCTGACAGTTCATGCTGCGTTGGGTTTGACTCCAGAATCTTTCAGCACTTTAACCGCAGTCAAGACAGGAAGTACAATGGAGGAGGAGGTGGGTGGAGACGGTGGGGGTTGGATGCCAAATTTGGATGCGACAGCCTATAAGCAGCCCGCACTCAGCAAAAAGGAAGCCTAACTGTAGCACAAACCAAGGCATTGAAGCAAGGCTGCATCCTCGTTCAGACTAGAGCTGATCTGAAAGGTTAGGTTTGTCTATTATCGTGAATCCCTCAGGCCTTCGGACCCACTGACCAGCTACCTTTGGACACGTACGTGTTCCTGAACATTGACTGATAGCAGCCTAATACCTGTCATTATCTGAGGAACTTGGAAAGGAGAAATCTCATTGTTTGGATTTTGGGGACGTATTCGGTGTTATAAAGTTTAGAAAAAAAAATTTTAGAGTACCCGATTCATTTTTTCCAATTAAGGGGCAATTTAACATGGTCAATCCACCTACCCTGCACATCTTTGGGTTGTGGGGTGTAACGGTGACCCAGAGCTGGGATCGAACCTGGGACCTCGGCGCCGTGAGGCAGCAGGGCTAACCACTGAGCCGCCCTCGGTGTTGACCATTTTTGCCCCTTTGTGGTTGGACAAGACGAGGGAAATTTTATCCCTCTTTTTGACAGGTCAAGCCCACCTACATTTTCCAAATTTTCAAACAAAATGCAATGGAATGTTTCACTGTTCCGGAACCCAGAGAATGTCAAACAAGCCCAGTGAACGGGCTAGATATTTGGCTCACTCATGAACACCGCTTCTCCCCTCTTGAGGCCGAATGCCTGCATTGTCAGAGGTACTGTCTTTTCGTTTAAACGTTGAACAAAGGCCCCCCCCCCCCCCCCACCCCCCCCCCCCCCCCCCCCTCAGTGGGCACAGGCGATCCCATGAAGAAGTGCAAGAGCCAAAATAATTGGGGGTGTTTATGACACAAGAAGGTAATCTGGCCTCGCTCTTCTCTGCTTCCTCTGAAATCATTGCAGGGCTTATCTTGTGAGGGAAGGTTTAACAGGTTGGGCCTGCACCCATTGCACTTCAGAAGATTGAGAGATGATCTTACTGAAACGTATAGGATGCTGAGGGGACTTGACAGGGTGGATAGCAGAAGGATGTTTCCATTTGTGGGGGAGACTAAAACTAGCAGACACAGTTTAACAATAAGAGGTCTCCCTTTGAAGTCAGAGATGAGGAGAACGTTTTTTCTCTCTTGTGGGTTTTCTCTCTCTCACAAAGTAATGGAGGCTTGACCATTGAAGAATGATTTGGACAAGTTTTTGATGGGCAAAAATAATCAAGGGTTGTGGGGTAGCAGCCAGGAAAATGGCAGAGACCACAACCAGCTCAGCCACGATCTTATCCAGCGGTGGAGTAGGCTCGATGGGCCGAATGGCCTCCAAATGTTCCTAAACCAGAGTTTGTGTCCCACCCGAGCTTTATCCCACCCCGTTTTGTCTCATCTTATCAGTACTGTATACCCTTCAATTCCTTTTCTCCCTCGGTTAACTTGCTTCCCCTGAAAGGTATCTTTGATTCACCTCGGCCATTCCCTGTGGTAGGGAGTTCCGTGTTCTGATTGCTCTCAGGATAAAGCAGATGCTCTTGAATTTCTTTTATGGATGTATCCTACATTTACATCTCGAACCCTCCCACACCCCCCAACACAAAAGCAGAAACATTTTCTGCTCCAGGATATAGTCGGATGGGCAAATGATTAAAAAGAAAGGAGGAGGGGAGAGATATAAGCCGGAATTCTCTGCCCGTTTGCTGGCGGTGGCAGTCTCTGGTCCAGCCGGAAGCGCACCGTTTCCCGCGTGGCCTCAATGGGATTTCCCATTGGCAGTGGTGGGAGCAGGGAATCTCGCCACCGGCGAATGGAGCGTTTCCTCCCATTGCCGAGAAATACGTGGTCTGGAAGGCCGGAGAATCCATCCCATATCCAGGTTTCACTTGGTGGGGAATTGAGCGAGATTCTCCGCTCCCCCAGCCGCTGGTTTCCCGTCTGCTTGCCTTTCGCCTGCGGTGGGAGTCTATCTTCCCGCCGCTTGTCAATGGGATTGTTACCATCCCACGCTGCCGGGAAATCCGCAGGTTGTGCGCTGCCGGCGGGAAAAGTGAATTGCAACAACCGGAGAATTCCGGCCCTTGTTGTGAACATGATAAATTAACCATATTTAACCATATTTGAGTCTGGAATTACATTAGTGACACTTTACAAATTCTGCCTTGCTGCCTTCGAGGAAGAATGGAAAGACAGAAGCTGGCCATCGTTCAGTTTTAAAGAGGTACCTTTGTGTATAAAGTCCAAAGTTGATAGATTTTTATACTGTAAGAGAATTAGGGGATATGAAACAGCCATGGTTGAATGACGGAACAGGCTCGAGGGCCCTAATGACCCTCCCGTTCCTAAATTAGCTTTAAACCTCTGCACCAGATGGAGATACATATTGAAACAGCAGCTTTATTTTAAGAGCAGTGATTTTTATGATACAAGTTTTATATCCAAGACCTTTAGCTAAATCACATTCAAGTATTCCATTTAGGTATGTTTCTGGAGCAATGCGGTCTAAAGTTAACACTCTTATGGGCTTAAAACAGGTGCAACAAATTTACCTTTGAACTCTGACCTACTCATTGTGATACTTCAACACTGTGCCCCTCTGGAATCAGGGCTGGTTGAGGACAGCAACAAAGCTAGGCCCCAGAGTTCAGGCAACCATAGAGTTGACTGTTTAATGATTACGCTACAAATCCTTAAACATGTCTCTTTGCCTTCTATCTTCATATCCTGGAAAGGAATTCAATTCAAATATGTTCTGGACTTGTAAAATAACTGAACAGCATGCTATCTAGGCTTTAGTTAACAGCTTGTTTAATCCAAGATAATTGCATAGTGTATTTAAACATACACTGAGTCACGATTGTCTTCATGCGAGTAAAATTTAATATTTTGTAAATACCCTTTTCCTGATATGTCTAATGTTCTACTAATATTTATTTTAATATTCTATTTTGCTAAGGTCGTGTTAAGTTGTATAAAAAAAGTCGGTCATTAAAAACAGCCAGTGTCCTCGAAATAAAATCGTGGAGCTTGTTTGTAAAATAAAAGATTTGACATTAAAAATGTTGACACGTTTGGTGGTTTTTTTTTGTTTGTGGTCAGCAGCAGGGGGCGAACAAGGAGGCCATTTTGGCGAGGCACCTTGGAAGGACCCGCCCACAACATCCGCAAAATCTGGTTCTGTCACCATTGAGCTGACTCGAGTGGAACGTTGAAACCTTTCAGCAATTTATTTATTTGGACCAACTCTGTTGGGTCTGGAGAACTATGAAGAAGTGCAGCACATGGGCCCTGACCAGGCAGCTCTTGGCTTCCAGTTAGTCATAACAATTCCAGCTTGTAATTTTTTACAATTAAGGGGCAATTTAGTGTGGCCAATCCTCCTAACCTGCACATCTTTGGACTGTGGGAGGAAACCGGAGCACCCGGAGGAAACCCACGCAGACACGGGGAGAACGTGCAGACTCTGCACAGACCGTGACCCAGGGCTGGGATTCAAACTCGGATCCTCAGTGCCGTGAGGCAGCAATGCTAACCACTGTGCCACCGTGCTGCCCTTCCAGCTCGTTACTTAACCAATCTTTAAGTGAAAGGATTCCATGTCATAAGACTTTGGAGCAGAAGTAGGCCATTCATCCCATCATTCAATGAGATCATGACCAATCTGATTGCTCAGTTGACATGGCGGAGGGCAACCTTTGAGGGTGGTAATATATGGTCCAGAATTGGTTCATTATGAGGCATTTAGGGAAAGTGCTGCATGGATTAGTGCTGACGTACGGACTAAGGCGAGAACAGGTGGGCAGCACAATGGTTAGCACTGTTGCTTCACCGTGCTAGGGTCCCAGGTTCGATTCCCGGCTTGGGTCACTGTCCGGAGTGTGCACGCTCTCCCCGTGTCTGTGTGGGTTTCCTCCGGGTGCTCCGGTTTCCTCCCGAAAGACGTGCTGTTAGGTAATTTGGACATTCTGAGTTCTCCCTCAGTGTACCCGAACAGGCACTGGAATGTGGTGACTAGGGGCTTTTCACAGTAACTTCATTGCAGTTTTAATGTAAGCCTACTTGTGACACTAATGAAGGTAAAGATTAAGTAGTCCAGGGGAGAGTTGTACATGGGCTGGTAACGGGCAACTATTGGTTACCCGTAGCTTGGCACAGGACCCACATGGCGGTGGCTGATTCTGTGGCACCAGTAGCTTCTCCTGTCTCCATACAAGAGAAGCATTGCTCCACGGGAGACTGTGGCATCAGTTGATCACTCTCATTATCCCACATTTCAACGTCCCATCTTGGAAAGTATTTTTTTTTAAAAACAGCAACAATTGTCCTTTGCTGGCCAAGCTTGCATTCGAAGCAATGTTAATATCCCTGGGCGTATTGGAAGCTACAGGGCGAGAACTCCATGGTTATGAACGTGCTAAACCAGGGCAGTGTTTGGGATGCTGATGATCAGGGAGAGAAATTTGGTTAACCCATAATGTTCTGTTGCAATAGCAAATGACATGTTATTTATGTGCCAAGGTTGCACTGAAGCTTCAAGCGAGGAGGTTCAACTCACAAATCCAAAAGTTGCTCCATGTCCGAATTGCATCATTCCACTATGAGCCTGCCTCACCGTTGAAATGCATTGAGCCGCATGCACTTGCGAGGTTGCACTTGCGAGGTCGCAACCGATTAACCTCGTCACCGGAAGTTAAACCGTACCCGTTTCAGTCTTGATGCTATTTATTTGTGGGATCCAACGACTTACTTCACTGCGTGGCCCCTTTAAATGTCCTTGCGCAGCTCTGCACGTGTGGCAATTTAAAGGGGCCAACTTGCGCACGGCCTGCGTGGGCTGCACAGGGGGGCATCTTAAACATTACCGCCAGTCGACTTCTCCAGAACTGAAAATGAACTAATAACTGCTCATTCCTTCAGTTTTTAACTGTTTTTGGAGGTTTTCAATCCTGTTTCCTTTCTACACCTGACTTGCTGTTGAATTCACCACTCTTACTTTACATCGGCTAACTAACGGAAAATGTCAAAGGCAAAATCCTGCAGTTGCTGGACGTGTGAATTTAAATCTGCAAACACTGGAATTCCTCTCTGGAGAGACAAAGAGTTAACATTTCAGGTCAATGACTTTCTGTTCGAGTTTTTTTAACTGAGAAGTCACAGATCTAGCCTGAATTCTCCAGGCGTTCGCTGGCGGCCTGATTCTCTAGACCCTCCGGCAGTGCACCCCACCCCCGGTTCCCCACTGACTTCAATGGGAATTGCCTTGGACAGCGGCAGGGGCAGAGGATCTCTCCGCCAGCGAATGGTGCTCTGCGTGCCGTCACCAGGAAACAACGCGGCTGGGAGGCCGGAGACTCCCACCCCAACTCCGTCGGTCTGGCAACGTCTGAAGTGAGGAAGAGGATCATTCTAGTTTCTTAGGGGCTGGTTTAGCTCACTGAGCTAAATCGCTGGCTTTGAAAGCAGACCGAGGCAGGCCAGCAGCGCGGGTTCAATTCCCGTACTAGCCTCCCCGAACAGGTGCCAGAATGTGGCGACTAGGGGCTTTTCACAGTAACTTCATTGAAGCCTACTCGTGACAATAAGCGATTTTTATTTCATTTCATAACTAATAACATCGATAGATGCCTGGTTGTAGCGATGATGGCTCACTGAATTCAACGCCATTTTATCTTGGGGGTGGGGGAGGAGGAGTAATTTGACTTTCTTCGGCATCCCCTTCCCCACCAACCCAATGGGCGGGATTGCCCCTTCCCCCCAGCCGCGCGTTTCTCGGTAGGCGGTGGCCCCGCCCGGTCTCTGAAGCTGTTGCCACTCTGGCTGAGGTCCAGATCCATGGTAACTCGAACAGTTGGTGGGGGGGGGGAGGAGAAGCTGTGTTTTTGTTGAATTCTCTGTCTTAGCAATAAGATCGGGAGGGCGGGAGGTGGGGACAGAGAGAGGATTACCAACCACCATCATTGACAAAGCGAAGGCGAGGTGAAGTAACTTGCCGTCTCCTTCTGAATGGGGTCCGTGTTGGGTAACTCAGGCGTGACTAAGCATTCCAGTTCAGCTACAAGCACAGGCGAGCAGCACAGCCTGATAGCTCACTGCTGACTTCCTGTTGGGTGATTCTACCTGGAAAATGAGTTCTCTGACCTCCATTTTCTTTTTGTTTCCTCTGAGGAAACCAACAGCTTTTTTTTTTGCCCAAGTGTTTGACAGGACTCACGGTTAACTGGACAGCCTCTTTGGGTTGAAGAAACACCCCTGATCCCTTAAATCTGCCTTGTAATGAGATAATGAGGCAATGATTTCTTTTCCAAGCTCCTCTGTGATGAGCCCTGGGGTGCACTCATTTGCTGGGAGACTTGGGAGGGCCCAGCCCTCTGGAATTGTAGAAGATGACATCAGTTTTTCGATGAGCTTGACCCAGCAGGAAAGGCATGTGATATGTCGAGGAAGAACTCACTCTCGGATAACTCAGCCAAGGTCAGTGGATTGTGTGCCCACTTGAGTTACAAATCTTAATCAAGGCTGATCTTTAAAATGCATTCTTGCATGGGATGTGGCCTTAGCATTTATTGTCCATTCCTAATTGCCCCTTGGGAAGGTGGTGGTGAGCTGCCTTCTTGAGCCGCTGCGGTCTGTGTGGTGTAGGTACACCCACAGTGCTGTTAGGGAATCTCCAGGTGGTGGGGTTCCCAGGTATCTGCTGCTCTTGTCCTTCTGGATGCTAGCTGCCTAAGGAGCCTTGGTGAGTTGCTGCAGTGCATCTTGTAGATGGTACACACGGCTGCCACTGTGGGTCGGTGGTGGAGGGATGTGTGTGGAATGTTCGTGGATGGGGTGCCAATCAAGCGGGGCTGCTTTGTCCTGGATGATGTTGAGCTTCTTGAGTGTTGTTGGAGCTGCATTCATCCAGGCAAGTGGAGAGTATTCCATCACACTCCTGACTTGTGCCTTGTAGATGGTGGACAGGCTTTGGGGAGTCAGGAGGTGAGTTACTTGCTGTAGGATTCCTAGTCTCTGATTTGCTCTTGTAGCGCAATCGCAAGATTCCTTATGGTTGCTGCGTCTTAGTGATATTGTAAATACAATGGGAATATTCCCTCTGGTCACTGTGTCCTAGTGACATCGTAAACACATTGTGCTGTTTCTCTCTGGTCACTGTGTCCTAGTGACATCGTAAACACTGTACGGTTTCTCTCTGGTCACTGTGTCCTAGTGACATCGTAAACACGGTGCGGTTTCTCTCTGGTCACTGTGTCCTAGTGACATCGTAAACACTGTACGGTTTCTCTCTGGTCACTGTGTCCTAGTGACATCGTAAACACTGTACGGTTTCTCTCTGGTCACTGTGTCCTAGTGACATCGTAAACACTGTACGGTTTCTCTCTGGTCACTGTGTCTCACTGACATCGTAAACACTGTACGGTTTCTCTCTGGTCACTGTGTCCTAGTGACATCGTAAACACTGTACGGTTTCTCTCTGGTCACTGTGTCCTAGTGACATCGTAAACACTGTACGATTGCTCTCTGGTCACTGTGTCTTAGTGGCATCGTAAACACGGTGCGGTTTCTCTCTGGTCACTGTGTCCTAGTGACATTGTAAACACTGTACGGTTTCTCTTTGGTCACTGTGTCCTAGTGACATCGTAAACACGGTGCGGTTTCTCTTTGGTCACTGTGTCCTAGTGACATCGTAAACACTGTACGGTTTCTCTCTGGTCACTGTGTCCTAGTGACATCGTAAACACTGTACGGTTTCTCTCTGGTCACTGTGTCTTACTGACATCGTAAACACTGTGCGGTTTCTCTTTGGTCTTGTTGTCCTGGAGACTTTATAAATACAATGGACAGATTTTCTCTGCACTAACCTTTACTAATTGTAATGATTTACATGAAAACCTACCCAATGAGAATTTGGATTTGACCTCCTGGGTTGCGACATACATTGAGAATGGTTTAGCTGCCCTGTATCGTGACTCTTTTTGGATACTGGAATGTTAAAAACTGACTGGTGCAAATAATTAAATACATATTAAACTTTCGATAAATTGGTGTCTGAAAACCCAATATTAATATTAATGCTTAAATCTCATGTTTTACACCACACAAGCCACAATGAGAACAGGAAGCAAACTCCCAGAAATTATCTGCAGTCAGCACATCTATCTCAAGTTAGAGACCATGAACTATATTGATATAACAGGATATGTCACCCTTCTGATGCACAGTTTGAAATATGTACATTTTTGTGACCTATTTAAAATTTAGGTCGGAATTCTCCGATTGTTGGGATTCACTTTTCCCGCCGGCAATGCACACCCGCGGGTTGATTTCCCGGCACCGTGGAATGGGAAATCCCATTGACAAGCAACGGGAAGATAGCATCACGCTGCCAGTGAATGGCCCGACACTGAGAAAATACGAGACTGGGGAACTGGTGAATCCCGCCATCAGTCTTCAAAGAAACCTAGTCTGATCACAATTTGACCCGATAAGCTACTTAAACCAATTAGTCTCTGGGTGACCCGAAGAAGGGCACAATGGTTAGCACTGCTGCCTCACAGCGCCAGGGTCCTGGGTTCAATTCCGGCCTTGGGTGACTGGAATTTGTATATTCTCCCAGTGTTTTTCCTCCGGGTGTTCCGGTTTCCTCCCACAGCCCAAAGATGTGCAGGTTAGGTGGATTGGCCATGATAAATTGTCCCTTAGTGCCCAAAGATGTGCAGGTTAGGTGGATTGGCCATGCTAAATTGTCCCTTAGTGTCCAAAGATGTGCAGGTTGGGTGGATTGGCCATGCTAAATTGTCCCTTAGTGTCCAAAGATGTGCAGGTTGGGTGGATTGGCCATGCTAAATTGTCCCTTAGTGTCCAAAGATGTGCAGGTTGGGTGGATTGGCCATGCTAAATTGTCCCTTAGTGTCCAAAGATGTACAGGTTAGGTGGATTGGCCATGCTAAATTGTCCCTTAGTATCCAAAAGATTAGATGAGGTTACGGGGATAGGGTGGAGCTGTAGGGTGCTCTTTCCAAGGGTCAGTGCAGACTCGATGGGCTGAAAGGCCTCCTTCTGGACTGTAGGGATTCTATGAAGGCAAGTTACAAAATGCTGCATTTTCGCAGCTGAAGAATACATTTGTAAAAACAGGACAATTATACAGTACAATGAGCAAAGGGTAGATTTACATTGCACAGTAACCTCGCACACTCTTTCGGAAGCATATCAATGCAAACGTCTTGATGCAAATTTTTCTCCTGTTCCCAACATTGGTCCCACTTTATTGAAGGCAGCACGGTAGCATGGTGGTTAGCATAAATGCTTCACAGCTCCAGGGTCCCAGGTTCGATTCCCGGCTGGGTCACTGTCTGTGTGGAGTCTGCACGTCCTCCCCCTGTGTGCGTGGGTTTCCTCCGGGTGCTCCGGTTTCCTCCCACAGTCCAAAGATGTGCGGGTTAGGTGGATTGGCCATGCTAAATTGCCCGTAGTGTGCTAATAAAAGTAAGGTTAAGGGGGGGGTTGTTGGGTTACGGGTATAGGGTGGATACGTGGGTTTGAGTAGGGTGATCATGGCTCGGCACAACATTGAGGGCCGAAGGGCCTGTTCTGTGCTGTACTGTTCTATGTTCTATGTTTATTGAGGCAGGACTGCTACCTCAACCCTTTTCCTGTACCGCTGACCCCCAGCCACAATCACCCTCAACACCGGTGCCCCACAAGGCTGTGTCCTCAGTCCCCTACTATACTCCTTATACACCTATGACTGTGTGGCCAAATTCCCATCCAGCTCGATTTTCAAATTTGCTGATGAAGCCACCGTAGTGGGTCGGATTTCAAACAATGATGAGACAGAGTATAGGAATGAGATAGAGAATCTGGTGAACTGGTGCGACGACAATAATCTCTCCCTCAATCTCAACAAAACGAAGGAGATTGTCATCGACTTCAGGAAGCGTAATGGAGAACATGCCCCTATCTACATCAATGGGAACGAAGTAGAAAGGGTCGAGAGCTTCAAGTTTTTAGGTGTACAGATCACCAACAGCCTGTCCTGGTCCCCCCCATGCCGACACTATAGTTAAGAAAGCCCACCAACCACTCTACTTTCTCAGAAGGCAAAGGAAATTTGGCATGTCAGCTACGACCCTCATCAACTTCTACAGATGCACCATAGAAAGCATTCTTTATGGTTGTATCACAGCTTGGTATGGAACCTGCTCTGCCCAAGACCGCAGGAAACTACAAAAGGTCGTGAATGTAGCCCAGTCCATCACGCAAACCAGCCTCCCATCCATTGACTCTATCTATAATTCCCGTTGCCTTGGAAAGGCAGCCAGCATAGTTAAGGACCCCACGCACCCCGGATATACTCTCTTCCACCTTCTTCCGTCAGGAAAAAGATACCAAAGTTTGAGGTCACGTACCAACCGACTCAAGAACAGCTTCTTCCCTACTGCCCTAACCTTCTGCTGCAAGGCAAAAATGCAGCAACTTTGTGAGACCCACCCCCCCAGCCCCCCGAGCGATTGAAGGAGAACAGCCTGTTTTTTTGAGGTTATTGACAGAGTGGAGAAAACCGTCCAGTGGTGTGTGGAAAATCGCAACTCATGACTGGTCTTTTTCCCTGGCAAAAAAATCCTGTTTTTTTTAATGCCCAGCATTAAACCCTCCATTATTCATCCAACTGGATCTGACCCATTGTAGGACTGCTTTATACCTGGTCCAGTTATCTGCCCTGTAACCTTTCTTGGCCGGAACATTACACCTGGGCCGCGATTCGAATCGGAAATAAAATCGATGTCTGGTTTTGGGCCAGTTTAGTGGGGTGTTTCTGGGTGGCTGCACCTTGCAATTTATTTTGGGCTTGGGCAGTTTCTCTGTGCCAAGGCCGCTCGAGTCATTTTCTGCTGGCGGGCCCAGCAGGAAAGGCTCCTCGCAGATCAGGACACCATTTTGTCTGGTCACCCGCGAGATTCAGCGGCCTCATCCTAATACCAAGTTGGGTGCAACGAGGCCACTAAATCGGGCCCTTGATCTTGAGATCTACTCTCCCCTCTTGTTAAGACAACGTAACCTTAAAAAATGTGAACGGACACATCCCAGGAATTGTCCAGAAAGGTTCACCCTGGTTTCCTTTCGTGTTCGGGCGTCATCTGATGTCAGCCTGATTAACCGCCATGAAATCCGTAAAACTTCCTTGTTGGCACAGGATCTGAAGCCTATCGCCATTGCTGCCATGCTCTTGAAAGGCTTTCATTGCCACCTGCCCAAGCAGGCCTCAACACTGTACCGCAGCCCAACCCTTTCACGCGTTATCACAGGCTTCACAGACTAGACTCTTGTCTTCATTTCCTGTCATTTCGTTCGTCATTTCTTTCGAGGGCAGGGCATGGGGCGGGGGGGGGGGGGGGGGGGGGGGGGGGGCTGGAGGATGTGGTCATGCTACTCAGCAGAACAAAGACAGTAATCGTCAAACATCTCTCATCAAGCACAGGCCGGAAATGGGAAGTCACCCAATTGACCACAGCTACGATCGCTGTAGTCAGAACATTCCGACAGTTGAATGCGATTCTCTTGACTGCAGCCGGCCGCCCGTCGAGCCAAGACGGGAAATTCGACCGGGGAGGTGACACATTACGCTCCCCACACGTCGCCCATTACACTACCCGCACTTCGAAAGCATCATTCGGTATTGCGGCAAGGGCAGCCTATTTAAAAGCTTGATGCGGGATTGTTGTTGGAGATGTGTATGGGTTACTATTTTTTGAGAATTGAATCATTTTCTGGAGCGTAATCAGGTCCTCGGGTGCTGGTTACAACAAGCACATCAGGACAACCCCTGCCAGTGAAAAGCTTAAGTTGCAAATAATCACCGTCTGGCGAGCAATTCGTTATTCTCTGGAGAGTGAGATTAGATGTCTGAAGATGTACAGGTTAGGTGGATTGGCCGTGATAAATTGTCCCTTAGTGTCCAAAGATGTGCAGGTTCAGTGGATTGGCCATGCTAAATTGTCCCTTAGTGTCCAAAGATGTACAGGTTAGGTGGATTGGCCATGATAAATTGCCCCTTAGTGTCCAAAGATGTACAGGTTAGGTGGATTGGCCATGCTAAATTGTCCCTTAGTGTCCAAAGATGTACAGGTTAGGTGGATTGGCCGTGTTAAATTGTCCCTTAGTGTCCAAAGATGTGCGGATTCTGTGTTGTGGCCTGGCCCGCAATCGGGGCCCACCGATCGGCGGGCCGGCCTCTCTAGCTGGGGGCCTCCTTTCTTCCGCGCCGGCCCCATTAGCCGTGCGCCATGTTGCGTCGGGGCCGGAGCGGAGAAGGGAGCCACTGCACATGTGCACATTGGCACCGGTGCCACTGCCCAATTGAGACCGGGGTCAGCAGCTGGAGTGGCATGGGTCACTCCAGTGCCGTGCTGGCCCCCTGTAGGGGCCAGAATTGCTGATCCTGAGGCCCTGTTGACGCCGTCGGGAAACGCGACGGCATTTCCGATGGCGTCAACACTTAGCCTCAGGATCAGAGAATCCCGCCCTGGGTACCCTTCCGGGGAGCGGGGAAGGGGGGGGGGGGGGGGTACTCTGATCATTAAAACAGTTCACAACACGTTTCTACAAAAAACAAATGGTACAAGCACTAAACTTTGCGTTGGAGAGACCAGATACCCTCACCTCTGTACCAACAGAAGGGAAAAGAAAGGGGGGGGGGTGGGGAGAGAGGGGAAAGGAGGGGGTGGGGAGGGAAGGAGGGGGTGGGGAGGGAGGGAGGGGGAAGGAGGGGGGTGGGGAGAGAGGGGAAAGGAGGGGGTGGGGAGGGAAGGAGGGGGTGGGGAGGGAGGGAGGGGGAAGGAGGGGGGTGGGGAAGGAGGGGGAAGGAGGGGGTGGGGACGGAGGGGAAAGGAGGGTGGTGGGGACGGAGGGGAAAGGAGGGTGGTAGGGAGGGAGTGGGAAGGAGGGTGGTGGGGACAGAGGGGAAAGGAGGGTGGTAGGGAGGGAGTGGGAAGGAGGGTGGTGGGGAGGGAGGGGGAAGGAGATTGGGGAGGGAGGGGGAAGGAGGGGGGTGGGAGGGAGGGGGAAGGAGATTGGGGAGGGAGGGGGAAGGAGGGGGGTGGGGAGGGAGGGGGAAGGAGGGTGGCGGGGAGGGAGGGGCAAGGAGGGTGGTGGGGAGGAGGGGGAAGGAGGGTGGTGGGGAGGGAGGGGAAAGGGGAGGGAGGGGAAAGGAGGGGGTGGGGAGGGAGGGAGGGGGAAGGAGGGGGGTGGGGAGAGAGGGGAAAGGAGGGGGAAGGAGGGGGTGGGGATGGAGGGGAAAGGAGGGTGGTGGGGACGGAGGGGAAAGGAGGGTGGTGGGGAGGGAGGGGGAAGGAGGGTGGGGAGGGAGGGGGAAGGAAGGGGGTGGGGAGGGAGGGGGAAGGAGGGTGGTGGGGAGGGAGGGGGAAGGAGGGTGGTGGGGAGAGAGGGGAAAGGAGGGTGGTGGGGAGGGAGGGGGAAGGAGGGTGGTAGGGAGGGAGGGGGAAGGAGGGTGGTGGGGACAGAGGGGAAAGGAGGGGGGTGGGGAGGGAGGGGGAAGGAGGGTGGTGGGGAGGGAGGGAGGGGGAAGGAGGGTGGTGGGGAGGGAGGGGGAAGGAGGGTGGTGGGGAGGGAGGGGGAAAGGAGGGTGGTGGGGAGGGAGGGGGAAGGAGGGTGGTGGGGAGGGAGGGGAAAGGAGGGTGGAGGGGAGGGAGGGGGAAAGGAGAGGTGGGGAGGGTTAAAGGAATCGGAGTGGGGAGAGAGGGGAAAGGAGGGTGGTGGGGAGGGAGGGGGAAGGAGGGTGGTGGGTAGGGAGGGAGGGGGAAGGAGGGTGGTGGGGAGGGAGGGGAAAGGAGGGTGGTGGGGAGGGAGGGGTAAGGAGGGTGGTGGGTAGGGAGGGGAAAGGAGGATGGTGGGGAGGGAGGGGTAAGGAGGGTGGTGGGGAGGGAGGGGGAAGGAGGGTGGTGGGGAGGGAGGGGAAAGGAGGGTGGTGGGGAGGGAGGGGTAAGGAGGGTGGTGGGTAGGGAGGGAGGGGAAAGGAGGGTGGTGGGGAGGGAGGGGGAAGGAGGGTGGTGGGGAGGGAGGGGGAGGAGGGGGGTGGGGAGGGAGGGGAAAGGAGGGGGGAGGGAGGGAGGGGGAAGGAGGGGGGAGGGAGGGAGGGGGAAGGAGGGGGGAGGGAGGGAGGGGGAAGGAGGGTAGCAGGGGAAAGGAGGGGGGTGGGGAGGGAGTTGGGGTGTTGGTGGAGGGGGGCCCAATTGGGCGCTGCCTGAACTATCTACGGAGGCAGAAAAACAAAAGAACCTTCAATTATGATGCCCCAGATTACGGGAGCCCCCAGAGGGGGGTGAGGGGGCGACACAGTGTCAGACACGAGTGAGACCCGCACCCCGATACGGAGCGTCTCGTGCACCCTGGGCTCCCAACACTGGGCGGCTGACAGCCTTCGGACAGTCGCCCTCTGGGCCCGAATCCTCCACCACACTGAGTGTGGCGGGCGGCACGGGCCCACCATCCAACCCAGGGGCTGCCTTTATCCCAACACCGGGATCATCGACAGGCGGGATCTCCTCAGGCTCCTCCCGGGATCCCGGGCCAGTGGGAGGGGGTGGTGCAGATACCTGCTCCCCCCCCCCCCCCCCCCCCCCCCCCCTCCCCCCCGTCGCCTGGTCACCGGAAGGCCCCGAAAATAACTCCAGAAACAGGTCTGGAATGGTCTGTGGCTCAGCTGGCCTTGTCCCCGACCCTCTGCCCCCATCCCTCCAGGCTCGGAGACAAGGCCAGCTGAGCCACAGTCTGCCTATCGGGTACAATATTCATCTTGTCGCTCAGTGCTCTGGTTTGTTGGGAGGCTAAGGGCCCCATGGCAGTCGAGGTAAAAGGGAGCAGCGATGTGCTCTGGCCAGCACCCCTCCCTCCACACGAAAGCAGCCTCGCTGCCCCTCGATCTGTGTGTGGGATCTTGCTGTGTACAAACGGGCCGGCGTGGTTCCTCACAAGACAACAGGAGCCGCCACTCCGGAAAGTAATTCATTAGTTCAAAGGGGATTGGGGCCATGCTGAGGAGTGCAGCAAGGCGAGATGTAAAAATATATTTTTTAAAAATCTAAGCAAGTCTCCATCCATGTCCCTGAGACTTCGCGCCAGGAAAAACACATCTGGATCCACTGAAGCCAATAAAACGTCTGTTTCCGTGTCCTTCCCTGCTAAGTTAGTTCACGTTTTATTCCTGGCTCGGTGAAATGTTCCATTGACTTTACTTCTTTCTCCGAACAACATTGCATCCCCTGTGATTGGACCCTCTCACAATAACAAATCATTTGTACACTCTCAAAAATCCCTTCATATTACTGAACGCCTCAGTTAAGTCATCAGAAAACACCTTCATCTCTTCGTCCTATGCAGTGACAGAGAAGGTCTACACCAACCCAATCCCGTCGCCACACAAGGACCTTCAAAACTCCCCTGCTGCTCACCTCCCATCATGCCAACCTGTATGGGTAAGGCCGCCCTGCCAAATTACCGCAGTGACATTTAAGGGGCATCTTGACAAATACATGGGATAGGAATAGAGGGATACGGACCCCGGAAGTGTGGAAGATTTTAGTTTAGACGGGCAGCATGGTCGGCGCAGGCTTGGAGGGCCGAAGGGCCTGTTCCTGTGCTGTACGTCTCTTTGTTCTTCGTTCTTTGAATAACAGACACTCTGCGGCAGTAGGAGTTGAACCAAAACGCCACCATTAACAACCGCTTCCTCATCACAGACCCCACAGCCTGCCCACCGACTTCAACCTGCCACGTCAACATTGGCACTCTCGAACCGTTTTCGCACGCGCCAAGGCCTTTGTGTGGTAAATTGGCACAAGTGGGGCCTTGCAGGAATCCCAGAATGCAGCTGTGGTGCCCCCCCCCCCCCCCCCCCCCTCCCCGATCAATGACTCACATCACTGAAAATGCTCCCCTGACAAGATTCAGTGGAGGGCTCAGAGAACTCCATTTAATCACAGCGGAAGCTAATGACTGGCTCGGTGATTACTGCACCGGTTCACAAACAAATGCACAGCACCCATCACTCAATTTAAATTGTGTTGTGTTTTGGTAAAGACGAGCGGGATTTCCAGCAGAAATGGCGAAACAGTGACCTCATTCATCTTTTCCATGGCCCAGAGGCACTTATTCCCATTGGGCCTGGTCCCGCCGGTAAGGGACCTAGTCTGATCTACGCCGGCGGGACGTTTATCCATGCTACTACTTTACCCTTAATGCCATGCATCTTTAATTAACCAATCCTCTATCCCTGCTACTACTTTACCCTTAATGCCATGCATCTTTATCTTATGCAGCAACCTTTTGTGTGGCACCTTGTCAAAAGCTGTCTGGAAATCCAGATATACCACATCCATTGGCTCCCCGTTATCTACTGCACTGGTAATGTCCTCAAAAAATTCCACTAAATTAGTTAGGCACGACCTGCCCTTTATGAACCCATGCTGCGTCTGCCCAATGGGTCAATTTCCATCCAGGTGTCTCGCTATTTATTCCTTGATGATAGATTCCAGCATCTTCCCTACTACCGAAGTTAAGCTCACTGGCCTATAATTACCCGCTTTCTGCCTCCCTCCTTTTTTAAACAGTGGTGTCACGTTTGCTAATTTCCAATCCACCGGGACCACCCCAGAGTCTAGTGAATTTTGGTAAATTATCACTAGTGCATTTGCAATTTCCCTCGCCATCTCTTTTAGCACTCTGGGATGCATTCCATCAGGGCCAGGAGACTTGTCTACCTTTAGCCCCATTAGCTTGCCTATCACTACCTCCTTAGTGATAACAATCATCTCAAGGTCCTCACCTGTCATAGCCTCATTTCTATCAGTCACTGGCATGTTATTTGTGTCTTCCACTGTGAAGACCAACCCAAAAAACCTGTTCAGTTCCTCAGCCATTTCCTCATCTCCCATTATTAAAACTCCCTTCTCATCCTCTAAAGGACCAATAGTTACCTGAGCCACTCTTTTTTGTTTTATATATTTGTAGAAACTTTTACTGTTTTTATATTCTGAGCAAGCTCACTCTCATAATCTATCTTACTCTTCTTTATAGCTTTTTTAGTAGCTTTCTGTTGCCCCCTAAAGATTTTCCAGTCCTCTAGTCTCCCACTAGTCTTTGCCGCTTTATATGCTTTTTCCTTCAATTTGATACTCTCCCTTATTTCCTTAGATATCCACGGTCGATTTAGCCTCTTTCTACCGTCCTTCCTTTTTGTTGGTATAAACCTTTGCTGAGCACTGTGAAAAATTGCTTGGAAGGTTCTCCACTGTTCTTCAACTGTTTCACCAAACTGTCTTTGCTCCCAGTCTACCTTAGCTAGCTCTTCTCTCATCCCATTGTAATCTCCTTTGTTTAAGCACAAAACACTAGTATTTGATTTTACTTTCTCACCCTCCATCTGTATTTTAAATTCCACCATATTGTGATCGCTCCTTCCGAGAGGATCCCTAACTATGAGATCATTAATCAATCCTGTCTCACTACACAGGACCAGATCTAGGACCGCTTGTTCCCTCGTAGGTTCCATTACATACTGTTCTAGGAAACTATCGTGGATACATTCTATAAACTCCTCCTCAAGGCTGCCTTGACCGACCTGGTTAAACCAATCGACATGTAGATTAAAATCCCCCATGATAGCTGCTGTACCATTTCTACATGCGTCAGTTATTTCTTTGTTTATTGCCTGCCCCATCATAATGTTACTATTTGGTGGCCTATAGACTACTCCTATCAGTGACTTTTTCGCCTTACTATTCTTGATTTCCACCCAAATGGATTCAACCTTATCCTCCATAGCACCGATATCATCCCTAACTATTGCCCGGATGTCATCCTTAAATAACAGAGCTACCATCCACTCTGTCCTTCCGAATAGTTTGATACCTTCGGATATTTAACTCCCAGTCATGACCATCCTTTAACCATGTTTCAGTAATGGCCACTAAATCACTAAATAGAACCTTAGTTAGGCCACACTTGGAGTATAGTGTTCAATTCTGGTCGCCACACTACCAGAAGGATGTGGAGGCTTTAGAGAGGGTGCAGAAGAGATTTACCAGGATGTTGCCTGGTATGGAGGGCATTAGCTATGAGGAGAGGTTGAATAAACTTGGTTTGTTTTCACTGGAAGAACGGAGGTTGAGGGGTGACCTGATAGAGGTCTACAAAATTATGAGGGGCATAGACAGAGTGGATAGTCAGAGGCTTTTCCCCAGGGTAGAGGGGTCAATTACTAGGGGGCATAGGTTTAAGGTGCGAGGGGTAAGGTTTAGAGATGTACGAGGCAAGTTTTTTACACAGAGGTGCCTGGAACTCGCTGCCGGAGGAGGTGGTGGAAGCAGGGACGATAGTGACATTTAAGGGGCATCTTGACAAATACATGAATAGGATGGGGATAGAGGGATACGGACTCAGGAAGTGTAGAAGATTTTAGTTTAGACGGGCAACATGGTCGGCACAGGCTTGGAGGGCCGAAGAGGGCCATATTCCTTCATTTCATAGAATTTACAGTGCAGGAGGCCATTCGGCCCATCGAGTCTGCACCGGCTCTTGGAAAGAGCACCCTACCCAAGCCCACACCTCCACCCCAACCCCATAACCCAGTAACCCCACCCAACACTAAGGGCAAATTTGGACACTAAGGGCAATTTAGCATGGCCAATCCACCTAACCCGCACATCTTTGGACTGTGGGAGGAAACCGGAGCTCCCGGAGGAAACCCACGCAGACACGGGGAGAACGTGCAGACTCCGCACAGACAGTGACCCAAGCCGGGAATCGAACCTGGGGACCCTGGAGCTGTGAAGCAACAGTGCTTACCATTCCATTGGTTAACAAAAATCTATCACTCTCCGATTTAAAATTAAAATTAGCAGTTGATCCATTGTCACTGGCAAAAGAGAGTTCCAAACTTGTGCCATGCTTTCTGTGAAGAATTCTTTCCTAATTTCACAAACGGCTTGGCTCTGAATTTTAGGCCCAGCCCTCAGTTCCCCAAGCAGCGGGCAAAGTTCCTCTCTATTTCCCCAGCTGTTTCCCGTAAAATCTTGAAAGCAAACCAATCACCCCTTAAAAATTCAGGGCAGCTGGCTTTTGATTGAACTTGTCTGGACTCATGTGTGGAAAGAGCATTTTTGTTTGAATTTTATGGCTTGACAAATAGATGAATCCTCGCGAAGAAAACTGGGCTCTGGCCACTCATGTATTCTGCGTCAAATGTTACATTGGGTCTGCCTACATAAGGTCACCATACAGCTCTCAGGCCCCTGTCAGTTATTGAGGCAGGAAGTGTGCATTCTGGGTAATGGGGCACATAATGGTCTGATTATGGCCCTATAGGAAACCACGCAAACGTTGTTCGCCATTTCTTAAGTAGATGGTTTTATTTTGTGTGTGTGTGCGCTTAACAGGAGGTTGCCAGTAAAACTGTACATTTGGCAGTCGATCTGTTAAGCCACTTTGGCATCTAAAAATAAACAAGCTTTGCCTTCACTCATTCACAAAAAGGAGTGAATGAAAAAACATTCGGTGATTGAGCGTGGGGATTATGTTGTCTGTCCAATCTGAATACTTGGAAGCTCCCAGCTCATGATCTCTCACAGACGGAATAGTGGAAAGCTCGGCACATTTTGGAAAGTGTGCTGTAAAATTAGCCTTCAGAGAATTGACCTGGACACAGAGTCGTCCGTAGCTTAGCTGCAACCTCTCAGATCTCAGATCTAGAATATCACAGGTGTGGGAAGAAAGGGATTGGATTTCCTTGTAAAGTCTCCTAAACTTTCACAGCCTGTAGCAACATACATCTGCTGTAATCCACTCCAGCGGTCAAGTGGTAAATGCAGCAAGACCTGGACAATATCCAGGCTTGGGCTGCTAAGTGACAGGTTACATTTGCACCACACAAGTGCCAGGCAATGACCATCTCCTACAAGAGAGGATCTAACCATCGCCCCTTGGCATCCAATGGCATTGCCATCGCTGAATCGCCAACTATCACCATCCTGTAATTACCACTGACCAGAAACTGAACTGGACCCAGCCATATAAATACTGTGTCTACCTGAGCTGGTCAGAGGCTGGGAATTCTGTGGTGAGTAACTCACCTCCTGACCCCCCAAAGCCTGTCCACCATCTACAAGGCACAAGTCAGGAGTGTGATGGAATCCTCTCCACTTGCCTGGATGAGTGCAGCTCTAACACACTCAAGAAGTGGAGATGCCGGCGTTGGACTGGGGTGAGCACAGTGAGAAGTCTCACAACACCAGGTTAAAGTCCAACAGGTTTGTTTCAAACACGAGCTTTCGGAGCGCTGCTCCTTCTTACTATGACACTCAAGAAGCTCAACACCATCCAGGACAAAGCAGACCCGCTTGATTACTCCCCCTTCCACAAACATTCATTCCCTCCATCACCGATGCACAGTAACAGCCGTGCGTACCATCTACAAGATGCACTGCAGCAACTCACCAAGGCTCCTTAGGCAGCACCTTCCAAACCCACGGCCACTACCATCTAGAAGGACAAGAGCAGCAGATACCTGGGAACCCCACCACCTGGAGGTTCCCCTCCGAGTCACTCACCATCCTGACTTGGAAATATATCGGCCGTTCCTTCACTGTCGCTGGGTCAAAATCCTGGAACGCCCTCCCTAACAGCACTGTGGATGTACCTACACCACATTGACTGCAGCGGTTCAAGGGGCAGTTAGGGAGGGGCAATAAATGCTGGGCCTAGAGAACGATGGCCACATCACAAGAAGGAACTTTAAAAACTATAATGGAGCCAGAGTCAAAGGGTAGGCAAAGCCTCATCGAGAGACGAGGAGAGATGTTTAGGTGTCTCCATGGTTACCAACCCTCCAGCGTTGCCCTGGAGTCTCCTGGAATGGAAGGCCACTCTCCAGAACTCTGCAAATGCCATCCAGGGGACAACAATCACTGCAGCGTTTAAAGAATTGTAATTGAAAAAATGTTTTGTGTGTTCACCATATAAATATCAGACAAGATAAAGATTGACCGACAGTCAGGAATCATCCAATCAGGTAACAAGGAGCCTGTTGACCTACGGCCGTACCATAGGACTCCCATAGTGCAGAAGGAGGCCATTTGGCCTATCGTGTTTGCACCGACCTTTCGTAAGAACACCCCAGCTGGGACCACTCCTTGTCCCATCCCCGCAATCCCGTAACCCCACCTAACCCACACATC
Organism: Scyliorhinus canicula; assembly: GCF_902713615.1. NCBI lineage: Eukaryota > Metazoa > Chordata > Chondrichthyes > Carcharhiniformes > Scyliorhinidae > Scyliorhinus > Scyliorhinus canicula. The sequence continues at coordinate 13,431,408 of NC_052173.1, forward strand.
TTTGGGCACTAAGGGGCAATTTAGCATGGCCAATCCACCTAACCTGTACATCTTTGGACATTAAGGGACAATTTAACATGGCCAATCCACCTAACCTGCACATCTTTGGACACTAAGGGACAATTTAACACGGCCAATCCGCCTAACCTGCACATCTTTGGACATTAAGGGACAATTTAACATGGCCAATCCACCTAACCTGCACATCTTTGGACATTAAGGGACAATTTATCATGGCCAATCCACCTAACCTGCACATCTTTGGACACTAAGGGACAATTTATCATGGCCAATCCACCTAACCTGCACATCTTTGGACACTAAGGGACAATTCAACATGGCCAATCCACCTGACCTACACATCTTTGGACACTAAGGGACAATTTAACATGGCCAATCCACCTAACCTGCACATCTTTGGACACTAAGGGACAATTTAACACGGCCAATCCACCTAACCTGCACATCTTTGGACACTAAGGGACAATTTAACATGGCCAATCCACCTAACCTGTACATCTTTGGACACTAAGGGACAATTTATCATGGCCAATCCACCTAACCTGCACATCTTTGGACACTAAGGGACAATTTATCACGGCCAATCCACCTAACCTGTACATCTTTGGACACTAAGGGGCAATTTAACATGGCCAATCCACCTAACCTGTACATCTTTGGACACTAAGGGACAATTTAACACGGCCAATCCACCTAACCTGCACATCTTTGGACACTAAGGGACAATTTATCATGGCCAATCCACCTAACCTGCACATCATTGGACACTAAGGGGCAATTTAACACGGCCAATCCAAACCTGTACACATTTGAACTGTCGGAAGACACATGCATGATGGATGGCTGATACCAGGCGTTGCCAGATGACCAATGGTAAGAACATATGGGTAGGAGGTCATGTGATGATACCCCCAAGAACACATCCAATCAGAGTTGACCATCCTCCCCCCACAGGTATTCTTTTTTTTTTGCCCTTGTTTCAATTCTGCAAATGTTTTATTCGGATCTGTGCAGCTTGGGAACTTTCCGTGGTTTGGCCTACAGGGGCCTGCAAGCTGTCATCTCATCAATCGCTTTGTGGGTTTCCTGCTCGCTTTGAGGCTCGACGTGCAAGCTGCACCAAGCAGCTGTGGATCAGCGTTTTCTCCTTTTCAAAAGAATGACTTGTATTTTTGAACGATCAGCAAAGCTCCAGTTTGCTGCCTCGTTTCCCCCCACCCCCTGACTCCGCCATTTCTCACTCCATCTCCTTTCTGAAGATAACCATGTGTTACCCTGCCTCCAGTGTCTTCCCTCTGTGCCACCTGTTTTCGAGGCTAGATAGTTCCACTTGCCCACACCTTCTCTTGCTGCTCAACTCTTTTGACTCCAGGGATCAAATGTCGCGCCGTGAGGTAGCAGTGCTAACCCACTGCTCCACCGTGTTGCCTTTCTGCGCCATAATGGCTGTCTGACGAATGCTTCAAAGACTGGATCCTAAATATAAAAACCAGAGCCAGAATACTTGGCCCCGACTTAAATCCTCTTTTCGAAGATTGCAAACTGATGGTGGCGAATCGGGTCTGGACTGAAAACATCTTTGCAACACATCAGCACACATCACTAACAGATGGCGGAACAAAGGAGGGCCTCAGGGGCTGCTTTCTCTTTGATTATTTCCAGCTAGTCTACCTCCATCGAATAACATTTATTGAACCAGTCGGGACCCACTTACAGTTCCGAGTGCTGCCTCGGTTTGCTTCGTGTCGTGTGAGAATGAGCAAGCGGCCTGTTGGCCTTAAAAACCAGGCTGACTTTATGAAAGCACAGGCCCGGCAGAATGCCTTAACCGGTGGGTGCATATCGGGGCCATCACGCTGAATATTGGGCTCCATTCCCATCAGTTTACATCCGCTGATCTCCATTTTATTGAATGGAAAATTACGGGGCGTCTCGCTCATTTCAACAAGATGTCCAATGCATTGATGTCAATCATTTTTAACGATCATGTATCACACGTTTCATAGACTAAAGAGACAGTACGTCCAAAATATGGACAATCAACAACAACTTGCATTATCGCACCTTAAACAAAATAAAATGGCCCAGTTGCCTCCAAGGCACAGGAGGTGATATCAGGCCGGTTGACCAAAGGCTCAGACAAAGAGGTAGTATTAGTAGCATCTTATAGGAGGAGAGAGAGGCAGAGATGGTGCTGATTGGTTGACAAGTGGACTTTGATTGGTAGAGATGTTGCCAGGGAGAATGCACCAGGGAGCAGTTAACTGCCAATCTCTGTGGGGGTCCTAAGCACTTAAGGGTCACCGAGCTCTGAGGGTCACCGTGCTGCCCAGGGACACCAAGCTCTGAGGGACACCGAGCTCTGAGGGTCACCGTGCTGCCCAGGGACACCGAGCTCTGAGGGTCACCGAGCTCTGAGGGTCACCGAGCTCTGAGGGTCACCGAGCTCTGAGGGACACCGAGCTCTGAGGGTCACCGAGCTCTGAGGGACACCGAGCTCTGAGGGACACCGAGCTCTGAGGGACACCGAGCTCTGAGGGACACCGAGCTCTGAGGGACACCGTGCTCTGAGGGACACCGAGCTCTGAGGGACACCGTGCTGCCCAGGGACACCGTGCTCTGAGGGTCACCGTGCTCTGAGGGTCACCGTGATGCCCAGGGTCACCGAGCTCTGAGGGACACCGAGCTCTGAGGGTCACCGAGCTGCCCAGGGTCACCGAGCTCTGAGGGTCACCGAGCTCTGAAGGACACCGAGCTCTGAGGGACACCGAGCTCTGAGGGACACCGAGCTCTGAGGGACACCGAGCTCTGAGGGTCACCGAGCTCTGAGGGACACCGTGCTCTGAGGGTCACCGAGCTCTGAGGGTCACCGAGCTGTCCAGGGACACCGAGCTGCCCAGGGACACCGAGCTCTGAGGGACACCGTGCTCTGAGGGTCACCGAGCTCTGAGGGACACCGAGCTCTGAGGGTCACCGAGCTCTGAGGGACACCGTGCTCTGAGGGTCACCGAGCTCTGAGGGTCACCGAGCTCTGAGGGACACCGTGCTCTGAGGGTCACCGTGCTGCCCAGGGTCACCGAGCTCTGAGGGTCACCGAGCTCTGAGGGTCACCGAGCTCTGAGGGACACCGAGCTCTGAGGGTCACCGTGCTGCCCAGGGTCACCGAGCTCTGAGGGACACCGAGCTCTGAGGGTCACCGTGCTGCCCAGGGTCACCGAGCTCTGAGGGTCACCGAGCTCTGAGGGACACCGAGCTCTGAGGGACACCGTGCTCTGAGGGACACCGAGCTCTGAGGGACACCGAGCTCTGAGGGACACCGAGCTCTGAGGGTCACCGAGCTCTGAGGGACACCGTGCTGCCCAGGGACACCGAGCTCTGATGGACACCGAGCTCTGAGGGACACCGAGCTCTGAGGGACACCGAGCTCTGAGGGACACCGAGCTGTCCAGGGACACCGAGCTGCCCAGGGACACCGAGCTCTGAGGGACACCGTGCTCTGAGGGACACCGAGCTCTGAGGGACACCGAGCTCTGAGGGTCACCGAGCTCTGAGGGACACCGAGCTCTGAGGGACACCGAGCTCTGAGGGACACCGAGCTCTGAGGGACACCGAGCTCTGAGGGTCACCGAGCTCTGAGGGACACCGTGCTGCCCAGGGACACCGAGCTCTGAGGGTCACCGAGCTCTGAGGGTCACCGAGCTCTGAGGGTCACCAAGCTCTGAGGGTCACCGAGCTCTGAGGGTTACCGAGCTGCCCAGGTTCACCGAGCTCTGAGGGACACCGTGCTGCCCAGGGTCACCGAGCTCTGAGGGTCACCGAGCTCTGAGGGTCACCGAGTTCTGAGGGTCACCGAGCTGCCCAGGGTCACCGAGCTCTGAGGGTCACCGAGCTCTGAGGGACACCGAGCTCTGAGGGTCACCGTGCACTGAGGGTCACCGAGCTCTGAGGGTCACCGAGCTCTGAGGGACACCATGCTCTGAGGGACACCGTGCTCTGAGGGACACCGAGCTCTGAGGGACACCGAGCTCTGAGGGTCACCGAGCTCTGAGGGACACCGCGCTGCCCAGGGTCACCGAGCTGCCCAGGGTCACCGAGCTCTGATGGACACCGAGCTCTGAGGGACACCGAGCTCTGAGGGACACCGAGCTCTGAGGGTCACCGAGCTCTGAGGGACACCGAGCTCTGAGGGTCACCGAGCTGCCCTGGGATTTGTTACGAGCACGGTTCACACCCCAGATACTGAGTAACATTAATTCTAACTCCATTTCTCACTCCCTTTTTTTCTCCCCAGTTAATCTGATATCACTCACTGAGAATGACTGTTCCTCATTTTTTGTGTTAGCGCAGAGCGACTTGCATGTTTCGGAATTGTGGCAGTTGCATTTCCGAGCAATTTTATCGCTTTAACATCAGGCTTGTCTCAGTCTCACAGCAGCGAGGCGCTAAAAGAGAGATTGGAGCTTTCTCGGATTATCTTGTCAATTTTACATTGATGTGCAAGATAAATAATCTGGGTTCAATACACTGACAAATGTTTTATTTATTGACACAATGCTCACTGTACTCCCAAATAAAGTAAGTGATGTTTTGTGAGGCACTTGGGGGTGTTCAGACTGTGAGACATGCTCTCAGTAGTTATTATCTTAAATTTCCTGAACATTTGAAAACAGCTCCACTCCTTTCAGCACTCGCTGTCTTCAAAAGCTTTCGGAAAAATTGTTTGGCAGCACACGGGCATTGAGATCTCTGGAGAGAGAGTGATGTGGAGGTTTTAACATGAGGGGGCACATCGACCTACAGTTGACAGCTCGTCTCCGACAACAAACCAGACATGTGGGGGCGGCCATTCTCCAATATGGTGCCCAAGTGTTCCGGGCCCTAGTACGACCAATTCTGGCCTCCACAGGGGGCCAGCACGGCGCTGGAGTGGGTCACGCCGCTCCAGCCTCCTTTCGCGGTGCCAAATGGGCGCTGCGCCAACCTGCGCATGCGTGGGGGACTTCTTTAGCTCGCCGGCCCCGACTCAACATGGAGTCGGAGTTCAGGGGTCGGCAGCGGAGCGGAGTTCAGGGGTCAGTAGGCCTGGGGGGTGGGGGGGGGGGGGGGGGGGGGGTGGGGGGGTGGGGGGGGGGGGTAGAGGCCGGCCCGCTGATCGTTGTGCCCCGATCGCGGGCCAGACTCCATCGGAGGCCCCCCCCCCGGTGAAGGAGCCCCCCCCCCAAACAGGCCAACCCCCGACCGTTCGGCCAGAGTTCCCTCCGGCAGCGACCAGGGGCGATCGGCGCCGGCGGGACTCTGTCATATCAGCACGCTCCGCCGATTCCAGCGGCCGGCGCCGCGCCAAACGCGGCGGCGCAAATGGCGCTGATTCTCCGCGCCCCGGAGAATGAGCGCGCCGGCGTCGGGGTGTCGTGGTGTGGTTGCAGCGATTCTCCAGCCCGCCGCGGGGCTCAGAAAATCGCCCCCGTTGCCCCTCAAATATGTAAGCATCAAAATCAGTAAAAGGCTGTTTTCTGGATCGAACAGGGCTGGAGCTACGATAGACACGAGTCACTCAGATTCAAACTGAGCGTTGTCGTGCTCTCCGAACCGTTTTTGGTTTGAAGGGTGTTACTTTGTGCCAGAGTAGATACCTCCCCCCTTTCTAAAAGTCACTGCAGAATTATGGGCATGAGGGTAGCACAGTGGTTGGCACCGATACCTCACGGTGCCAAGGTCCCAGGTTCGATCCTGGCTCTGGATCTCTGTGTGGAGTTTGCACATTCTCCCTGTTCCAGACGACACAGGCTCCGGAATGTGGCGACGAGGGGATTTTCACAGTAATTTCATTGCAGTGTTAGTGTAAGCCTACGTGTGACAATAAAGATTATTATTATTACACACACAGCTAAGAGGATAAACAGGGCCTCAGCTTAAAAATGGCTGCACTGACAGTGCAGAAAGCTAACCCTAATCAAAATGGAGGATCAGCCTGGATGATGTCACAGGCTGAGCTGTGATCCCACCCCCTTCTGACTCATAGTTGTTGCTGACTCAAGCCTTGAAAAACGCTCGAATTTAAATGGGCGATTTAGCATGTTGGTGGTGGTCAACACACAGGGGGGGGGGGGGGGGGGGGATTGTCAGCTCCGCTCTATGTGGTTCCAGGACATGGCTTTTGGGAGGTCAACTCTGTCCCCTGAAATCCATTCCAGTGACACCTCATTTTGTGGCGTTTCCGCCATCCGCGTGAGAGGATTTTCGAAGGAACGGGACCCCGCTGAGTTCGCCAGCTGGTCTCGTAAGAAAACCAACTGTAGATGGTTTGAATATGTGGATCTTGTTTCCCCCCCCCACAGGAGGTATGAAGGAAAGTGTCTGGCTCGTGGCAGAGTGGCATCGTGCCCAAGATCTGCCCTTCGCGTTGGCTGGTGAAGGGGAGATGCTGCTGACTGAAGTGTGTGTCTGAGGGCCCAGGGCACCTTTCCAACACAGCAGTGCACCAGGGACAGTCGAAGGCCGCGTGGCGTATCGACAGAACTTGGCTCAACTATGGCGGAAGACAGGATACTCTAAGTGACTAAGCAAGGTAAAACGATCTAACTGTACCATGCTGCCCACTAGGCCTTCGTCGAGAGAGTGCAGCCAAGCTTCACGAGATTGAGAGGGGTAGTCCTCCTGGAAAGAGGAGAGATTGAGTAGAACAGGCCAAAAATCCCTGGAGTTTAGAAAAATGGGAGGCGATTGCTTTGAAACGTCTAAAATTCTTCCTGAGCCGATCAGGGTGGACACGGAGCAGCTGTTCCCCGTGACTGGAGAGTCCAGAGTTCGAGAGGAAGTGTAGCCTCCGAATAATGGGCTTCTGGGACTGAGATGGGGGAGAAATGTCTTCACTCCGAAAGTTGTGAATCTTTGGAATTCTGTTTTGGACACAAAGGGAGTCAGGATGGAGAAGTGGGCGGGAAAGTGGAGTTGTGGTCAGCCATGAGCATGGTGAATTAAAAAAAAAAATTCATTCATGGAACGCTGGGCCAGCACGGTAGCACAGTGGTTAGCACAGTTGCTTCGCAGTGCCGGGGTCCCAGGTTCGATTGTGCGGAGTCTGCACGTTCTCCCCGTGTCTGCGTGGGTTTCCTCCGGGTGCTCCGGTTTCCTCCCACAAGTCCCGAAAGACGTGCTGTTGGGTGAATTGGACATTCTGAATTCTCCCTCAGTGACCCGAACAGGCTCCGGAATGTGGCGACTAGGGGCTTTTCACAGTAACTTCATTGCAGTGTTAATGTAAGCCTACTTGTGACAATAATAAAGATTATTATTATGTAGGCCAGACCAGGTAAGGACGGCCTATTTCCTTCCCAAAAGGACATTAGTGAACCAGATGGGTTTTTACAGCAATCGATTCATGATCACCTTTAAACTTTCAATCACAGATTTTTATTGAATTAAATTTCACCATCTGCCGGGGTGGGATTCGAACCCCCGTCCCCAGAGCATTCCCCTGGGTCTCTGGATTACTAGCACAGCGACCGTCCCACTGCACCACTGCTTCCCTCAGAGGCTCAGGTGTTGTGCTGCCTCCCTCACCCACCCAATTAAAAGATAATGGACGGGGACTTTCCAACCCTTTCCAGCCCCCGCCCCACATCCTTTCAGTGATACTGGCTGAGGGATATATTGGGGAGCTCCCTGGCCCTTGTCGACCTAGTGGATACGTTGTGGCGTCCTGTCAAGAATCGATCTCCACTGACCACTGGCAGGCAAAGAGTTAAACCCATCCTCTCCCCCAGCTCCGCACTGTCTGCGCGTAGGGTAGAACATTCACAGGATGTAGATGCCTACATCTCAAGCCCATGCACACTCGCAAGATGTCATGCTTGCTTGTTTGAAATGGGAGGAAGCAGAAGGTTGGTAATCCGAGTCATTCACTTCCTCTGCATAGCTGTGATGTGTGGCCCGAGGTCATAGGTCAAAGGACAACCAATAGCTGGATAATTCAGTGAGATATGATGCAATGGGCTCGTCTCACCTCACTTGCAGTTACTAGGGATCCGTTTGATCTCCATTTTCATGTCGCTTTATGCCTATCAAATCGCCTGGAGTGGGATTTGAACCTGGACTTACTCCCTCAGAGTAAGGGACACGACCCACTGCACCACAATGTCAATAGTATCGATCAAAAATACACTGCTTGCCCAATACACACGGACGTCGCCTTATCCCTGGGAACAACCTCCCGCAGCTTTCTTGCACCATTTATCGATATGCTCTTTGACTCAGGGGGCATGAGGTTACGTACTCAAGTGTTTTCTTTAATACATTCATGGGATGTGGGCCTCTCTGGGTAGACCAGCATTTGTTGCCCATCCCTAGTTGCCCCTTCAGAAGGTGGTGGTGAGCCGCCTTCTTGAACCGCTGCAGCCCATGTGGTGTAGGTACATCCACAGTGCTGTTAGGGAGGGAGCTCCAGGACGATACCTAAGCGACAGTGAAGGAACGGCCGATATATTTCCAAGTCAGCGTGGTGAGTGACTTGGAGGGCCTAAGGGTAATGTAAGTGTGCAGTCTAATCTTTCAAGGTATTTCCTTATGTTTGAGATTTATCTACATACCGGTCGAGGTAACTATTGGAGATCTATAGAATCCCTACTGTGCAGAAGGAGGCCATTCAGCCCATTTGAGTCTGCACCAGTGGGAACACCCTACTTGGGCCCACTCTCCTGCACGATCCCCGTGACCCAGCATATCGGCTAACTGGACAATCCACCTAAACTGCACATGTATGGACTTGTGGGAGGAACCCGGAGCACCCGGAGGAAACCCACGCAGTCACGGGGAGAACGTGCAGACTCCGCACAGACACCCGAGGCCAGAATCGAACCCAGGCCTATGGCACTGTGAGGCCCCTGAGCATTGCCAAACACTGTGCCACCCAGAGGTGCAAGATCTGAAGTTCCATGTGGACTATGCCACTTTCTTGATTAAAATAATAGTAATCTTTATTGTCACAAGTAGGCTTACATTAACACTGCAATGAAGTTACTGTGAAAATCCCCTAGTCGCCACATTCCGGCGCCTGTTCGGATCACAGAGGGAGAATTCAGAATGTCCAATTCACCTAACAGCACGTCTATCGGGACTTGTGGGAGGAAACCGGAGCACCCGGAGGAAACCCACGCAGACACGGGGAGAACGTGCAGACTCCGCACAGACAGTGACCCAAGCCGGGAATCGAACCTGACACTGTAGCAACAGTGCTAGCCACTGTGCTACCAGGTCAGACAGGAGATAAAAGAATCCTCTGAGAGAATGGTACGAATTGCCATTTGTGATGCTTTCTTCAGGGCTCATTGCTCTCAAATATAGCGCAAACACCTGATGTGATTGGGTCCAATTCCTCTCTCCTAAACCAGCTTATATTATTAGAAACATGTTAATATATCCATGAAAAGTGACACCATTTGAGAAGAGCTTCTTCTTTGCATTCCCTGACACTTTCTGCTTAGGTATCGTCGTGTTGAATTCGGTTGCCTTGACGCCTCAAGTATAGACAGTGGGACTGTCAAAACCCTTTGGACCCGACTGCAACTGGAACACAGGAACGGAAGGAGGCCCTACAATTCTGCCATCTGCGTAGATCCTGGCTATTTTGTACCTCAACCGAGGGAACCGCTGGTGGTTGCTCAAGAAATGGACCTTTAACAAGTTACATATTTGTGGAGCCGGCCTTTAGTACGCTCCACCCTCTCCTTCATTTACCTCCTCATCGAACCTCTCGGGCATACCTGCAGACCAGCCCCAATTCACCAAGCCCCTGGACATCAAGCTATGTTTGACAAGTGAAGACTCAGTTCAGGGTGCAAATTCAGCTCATTCACGTCGGCCACGTTGGACAATGCACCTGATTGTCAATTTCATCGGCATCAATGAATACCAGGAAGCCACGCGGCTGAATCTGTTCAGCTTGCGCTCACCAGGACAAACGCAAGAACACCAAATTTCAAACAATCACAGGAATTTACGCCACAGGCGAAATGGGTGTTGCTTGGGTGGTTAGTCTGTTCTGATTGGCTATGGATAAAACAGCAGGGAACTATAGGCTCCCTAAGCTCCTCAATAATTCAAGCAATAAGCTACCAACCAATTTAAGATGATCAGTCGAGAGCATAATGTGGCTTATTTAAGCTTGCTCGAGGTGACATACCTCCATGCACAGGGACCGAGGGCGGGATTCTCCCAACGGGAGTCTAAGTGCCGACGCCAGAGTAAAAACCGGAGTGTGGGCCCCAATCGCGGGCCAGGCCACTCCGGAGGGCTTCCCCGGGGTTGGACCCCCCCCCCCCGCCCCCCCCCCCCCCTCCCGACAGGCCACTCCCGGCCCTTGAAGCCCCGGGTCTCGCAGGCCCGACAGCAGGTTAGAGCGGCGCCGAAGGGACTGTCATTATTTTCGGCGGCTGCTCGGCCCATGCGGGCTGGAGAATCGCCGCCGCTGATTTCGCGCGGGGTGGGGGGGGGGGGGGGGTGGAGAATCACGTGCGGCGCCCCGGCAATTCTCCCGCCCGGCCCGGGGGGGGGGGGGGGGGGGGGGGTGGGGGAGGTAGTAGAAGAATCCCGCCTCTATTCTCTGCAAACAAAAGGAATATGTTCAAGCCTTGCATTTTTTAAAAATCCGCCGGGAGCTGACAGGTTCCCCATTGCTTTCCCCAGGGCAATGCCTCAGCCAATCAAAGCTAACTTGCCAATCAATCAGCACACTTTTTTCCTGTCGCTCAAGTTGTGATGACAGTTTGAAATTTGGCATCCTTGCGTCTGTCCTGATGAAGACCTTCGACAACATGTCTCTCTGCTCAGCGATATTCGAGTGAGCGCATTATGCTAAAGTTATCAAATCTTGCTTACGCTACCTTTAGTGTACTCTGCCCCCTGTAGTCCTAAGGTGGAATGGTAAAGTTGCCATCGTCCCAGATGACCATCGTCTGCTTTCCTTTTTGAGGGGTGGGAGCTGACGGGTGGTGGATTAAACTGAGGCTCAGCGCACCTCAGGCCAGGGCCTTCCCGAATAGCCTCAGCTGGTAAGGGAATTGAACCCACGCTGCTGGTCTTAGTTCTGCATCACAAGCTAGCTGTCCTGCCAACTTAGCTGAACCAGCCGTGGAATAGAAGTGCTGGAGGAAGAACAAAACAAAATTGACGTGGATAATATAATACCAGAACTGAGATGTTGTACATTTCAGGAAATCTTGAATGGTCTGGAGGTCTTTTTTCGGCCAAGAAGAAGGTGGTAATCTGGGTGATTATGAAAGGATATAATAATTTCCACAAATGAGGAGACCAGAAACAGGGGCCATAAATGTCGTAGTCACCAATTCTCTATCCATGAGAGTGGAAGGGCATAATTGAGGTGATTTTAAAACAACAATTGATAATAGTCCTTTCATGATCACCGTTACTGAGGCTAGTTTTGAATCCCAATTTAACTGATTGAATTTATATTCCACAATGTGCTGTGGTGGCATTTGAACTCCTAGCCTCCGAGCATTCTCTCTCTCTTGATCTCTCGCTCTCTCTGTATTTCTCTCTCTCATTCTCTCACTCTCGCTCTCTTTTTCTCGCTCTCTCGCTCACGTTCACTCTCTCACTCTCTTTCACACACTTGCTCCCAATCTCCCTCTCTCAATCTCGCTCTTGCTCACTCTCTCTCACTCGCCCTCTCTTGCCCTCTCTCTCGCTTTCTCCCCCCGCTCTCCCAATCTCTCTCTCGCCCACTCTCTCGCTCTCTCTCCCTCTCGCTCTCTCAATTTTTCTCTCTCTCTCCCTCTTTCTCTCTCTTGCTCTCTCGCTCTATCTCGCTCTCCCAGTCTCTCTCTCTCGCTCACACTCTCTCACTCGCTCTATCTCTCACTGTCACTCTCCCGCTCTCTCTCCTGCTCTCTCTCTCTTGCTCTCTCTATCTCTCTTTCGCTCTCTTTCTCTCTCAATCTCTCATTCTCACTCTCCGCCTTCCCCCGCAATAAGCCAATGAGTGAGGAAGGAATAGATGGATATGTCAACAGAGTGAGATGTAAGTGGAGTGGGAGTAGATACCAGCCTGTTCAGAATGGCTGTGGACTCTATGGATTATGGGGGTGTCGAGGGAAACCAAGCAGGCCGGAGTTATGTTTTAATAACAGAGCCTTGGGTTCCTTGCCTAAGCAACATAAAATCATGTCAGCAAAACAATGTGCAGCTGTACACTCGTTTACATTGTATGATATTAGCTGTATGCTTGTTTACATTGTGTGACCTTCTGACTATTTCATACAAAACTCTTGACTGAAATAAGGCTAAATATCCATCATGCTTTGCCAAGTGTCTATTTCCATGAAATATAGTCAAGCAGCTGGTTAAAATGAATACCTTTAAGCAGGCAACTAATCCGCACACTAAAGTCCCTTCCACAGGGGGTATATAACAGGAGGCCAATGTCTAATCACCCGAGAGAGATCGTCCAGTTCCAGGAGTATTTCCCCATTGGCACATGTTGACCAGTAACTTGTCTTCAAAATTCTCTCACCCTGATAAACACTCACAAGCTGCGGTCCTTGGCGAAGCAGGTCGCTCTCTGGCAGCCCAGCCAGTTCCCAGTTTGCCGGTTCCCGGTCGCTTCCCGGCTTTGGGAATTCCCTGCGACTGGCTCTCGTGCAACTGATTTTGACTTGATTTAATTTATTGTCACATACCGAAGTACAGTGAAAAGTATTTTTCTGCGGCCGAGGGAACGTACACAGTCCGTACATAGTAGACAAAAAGAATAATCAACAGGGAACATTGACAAATGGTACATCGACAAACAGTGATTGGTTACAATGCGGAACAAGGGGCCAAACAAAGCAAATACACGAGTGACGAACTGCGTCAATTAGATGTAGATTAAATTGATGCGCGATCAATGAACACAGAAACGAAGGAGTAGTCCGAATCGGAGGCTTTAATCTACAAGAAGTGTGCCCAGCAGCAGGAGTACAAAAATGACCTGGCTGCTGGGAAACACGGGTTCTTATACCCCGCCTCGTAGGCGGAGCCACCTTCCTCCCGACCAATGAGAAGACAGCACTTTGGGCCAATGGGCAGCGAGCCTTCTACACCAATAGCAGCACACACTCCCAGGTACCGTAATACCTCTAGTCATACTACCACATTGAGCAAGAACATTGTTAGCCATTATATAAGAAGAGGAAAATAGTTTTAGTAGGCCAGAACGCTAATAGGAGATGAAAGAAAAGGGACGGGGAGAGAGCTCGCAGAGTCGCCATGCTCCGGTGCCATCTTGGAATGAGATACTGCAAATGAAGCAGCTGCAAAAACCTGGAGAAAAGGAAGCTGATAATCCTGTGCGCTGTTTACACGCCCAGCCCAATTGAAGAAGTCTTCCTGTTGCCTTGTTCCCAGCTGGCTTCAGCTTTATCATATGTCCCGTGCAAATTGGAGTACTGTACTGGAACAGGCTTCGCAAAGAAAAACGCAATCCAAGCATAGCATTCCAATGGAGGACCTCATTTCCCAATCCTTCTCAATTGTACAGAATTCCCAATCCAAACACATCAGGGCAAAGTCAAATCCTGATGCAAGCAGAAATGTGACCCAATTACCCGGTGCTGACTGTTTAACATGTTAAACTGAGTCCAACAGCAGCCTGCTTTGTATCCAAAGATAGCAATGTCACTTCGAAACGCGGAGGCTTTACAGCACAATATGTTTGGTTAAGCCATTTCTGCCATTCAGATTAGATTACACAGTGTATGCTGCAATTGGCAGAATTCCAAAGGTCCCCAATTGCCTGTTTTAGTCTGATATTTACCGACATGCTCAGATTCAAAGGCACTGGATTGCACTCATTGGCAGGGTCAGTACTGAGGGAGTGCCGCACTGTCAGAGGATCAGTACTGAGGGAGTGCCGCACTGTCAGAGGGTCAGTACTGAGGGAGTGCCGCACTGTCAGAGGGTCAGTACTGAGGGAGCGCCGCACTGTCAGAGGGTCAGTACTGAGGGAGTGCTGCACTGTCAGAGGGTCAGTACTGAGGGAGTGCTGCACTGTCAGAGGGTCAGTACTGAGGGAGCGCCGCACTGTCAGAGGGTCAGTACTGAGGGAGTGCTGCACTGTCAGAGGGTCAGTACTGAGGGAGTGCCGCACTGTCAGAGGGTCAGTACTGAGGGAGTGCCACACTGTCAGAGGGTCAGTACTGAGGGAGTGCCACACTGTCAGAGGGTCAGTACTGAGGGAGTGCTGCCCTGTCAGAGGGTCAGTACTGAAGGAGCGCCGCACTGTCAGAGGGTCAGTGCTGAGGGAGTGCCACATTGTCAAAGGGTAGGTACTGAGGGAGTGCCGCACTGTCAGAGGGTCAGTACTGAGGGAGTGCCGCACTGTCAGAGGGTCAGTACTGAGGGAGTGCTGCACTATCAGAGGGTCAGTACTGAGGGAGTGCCGCACTGTCAGAGGGTAGGTACTGAGGGAGTGCCGCACTGTCAGAGGGTCAGTACTGAGGGAGTGCCGCACTGTCAGAGGGTAGGTACTGAGGGAGTGCCGCACTGTCAGAGGGTCAGTACTGAGGGAGTGCCGCACTGTCAGAGGGTCAGTACTGAGGGAGTGCCGCACTGTCAGAGGGTCAGTACTGAGGGAGTGCCGCACTGTCAGAGGGTCAGTACTGAGGGAGTGCTGCACTGTCAGAGGGTCAGTACTGAGGGAGTGCCGCACTGTCAGAGGGTAGGTACTGAGGGAGTGCCGCACTGTCAGAGGGTCAGTACTGAGGGAGTGCTGCACTGTCAGAGGGTCAGTACTGAGGGAGTGCCGCACTGTCAGAGGGTCAGTACTGAGGGAGTGCTGCACTGTCAGAGGGTCAGTACTGAGGGAGTGCCGCACGGTCAGAGGGTCAGTACTGAGGGAGTGCCGCACTGTCAGAGGGTCAGTACTGAGGGAGTGCTGCACTGTCAGAGGGTCAGTACCGAGGGAGTGCCGCACTGTCAGGGGGTAGGTACTGAGGGAGTGCCGCACTGTCAGAGGGTCAGTACTGAGGGAGTGCTGCACTGTCAGAGGGTCAGTACTGAGGGAGTGCTGCACTGTGAGAGAGTCAGTACTGAGGGAGTGCTGCATTGTCAAAGGGACAGTACTGAGGGAGTGCTGCACTGTCAGAGGGTCAGTACTGAGGGAGTGCCGCATTGTCAAAGGGTCAGTACTGAGGGAGTGCCGCATTGTCAAAGGGTCAGTACTGAGGGAGTGCTGCACTGTCAGAGGGTCAGTACTGAGGGAGTGCTGCACTGTCAGTCAGTACTGAGGGAGCGCCGCATTGTCAAAGGGTCAGTACTGAGGGAGTGCTGCACGGTCAGAGGGTCAGTACTGAGGGAGTGCCGCATTGTCAAAGGGTCAGTACTGAGGGAGTGCCGCATTGTCAAAGGGTCAGTACTGAGGGAGTGCTGCACTGTCAGAGGGTCAGTACTGAGGGAGTGCTGCACTGTCAGAGGATCAGTACTGAGGGAGCGCCGCATTGTCAAAGGGTCAGTACTGAGGGAGTGCTGCATTGTCAAAGGGTCAGTACTGAGGGAGTGCTGCACTGTCAGAGGATCAGTACTGAGGGAGTGCTGCACTGTCAGAGGGTCAGTACTGAGGGAATGCCGCACTGTCAGCGGGTCAGTACTGAGGGAGTGCCGCATTGTCAGAGGGTCAGTACTGAGGGAGTGCCGCATTCTCAAAGGATCAGTACTGAGGGAGTGCTGCACTGTCAGAGGGTCAGTACTGAGGGAGTGCTGCACTGTCAGAGCGTCAGTACTGAGGGAGTGCTGCACTGTCAGAGGGTCAGTACTGAGGGAGTGCTGCACTGTCAGAGGGTCAGTACAGAGGGAGTGCCGCACTGTCAGAAGGTCAGTACTGAGGGAGTGCCGCACTGTGACAGTGTCAGTACTGAGGGAGTGCCGCACTGTCAGAGGGTCAGTACTGAGGGAGTGCTGCACTGTCAGAGAGTCAGAACTGAGGGAGCGCTGCATTGTCAGAGGATCAGTACTGAGGGAGTGCCGCACTGTCAGAGGGTCAGTACTGAGGGAGTGCTGCACTGTCAGAGGGTCAGTACTGAGGGAGTGCTGCACTGTCAGAGGGTCAGTACTGAGGGAGTGCCGCACTCTGGGAGGGTCAGTACTGAGTGAGTGCTGCACTGTCAGAGGGTCAGTACTGAGGGAGTGCTGCACTGTCAGAGGGTCAGTATTGAGGGAGCGCTGCACTGTCAGAGGCTCAGTACTGAGGGAGCGCTGCACTGTCAGAGGGTCAGTACTGAGGGAGTGTCACACTGTCAGAGGGTCACAACTGAGGGAGTGCTGCACTGTCAGAGGGTCAGTACTGAGGGAGTGCTGCACTGTCAGAGGGTCAGTAATGAGGGAGCGCTGCACTGTCAGAGGGTCAGTACTGAGGGAGTGCTGCACTGTCAGATGGTCAGTACTGAGGAAGCGCTGCACTGTCAGAGGGTCAGTAATGAGGGAGCGCCGCACTATCAGAGGGTCAGTAATGAGGGAGTGCTGCACTGTCAGACGGTCAGTACTGAGGGAGTGCCGCACGGTCAGAGGGTCAGTACTGAGGGAGTGCTGCACTGTCAGAGGGTCAGTACTGAGGGAGTGCTGTACTGTCAGAGAGTCAGTACTGAGGGAGTGCTGCACTGTCAGAGGGTCAGTACTGAGGGAGTGCCGCACTGTCAGAGGGTCAGTACTGAGGGAGCGCTGCACTGTCAGAGGGTCAGTACTGAGGGAGTGTTGCACTGTCAGAGGGTCAGTACTGAGGGAGTGCCGCACTGTCAGAGGGTCAGTACTGAGGGAGTGCCGCATTGTCAGAGGGTCAGTACTGAGGTAGTGCTGTACTGTCAGAGGGTCAGTACTGAGGGGGTGCTGCACTGTCAGAGGGTCAGTACTGAGGGAGTGCTGCACTGTCAGTGGGTCAGTACTGAGGGAGTGCTGCACTGTTAGAGGGTCAGTACTGAGGGAGTGCCGCATTGTCAGAGGGTCAGTACTGAGGGAGTGCCGCACTGTCAGTGGGTCAGTACTGAGGGAGCGCTGCACTGTCAGAGGGTCAGTACTGAGGGAGTGCTGCACTGTCAGAGGGTCAGTACTGAGGGGGTGCTGCACTGTCAGAGGGTCAGTACTGAGGGAGTGCTGCACTGTCAGTGGGTCAGTACTGAGGGAGTGCTGCACTGTCAGAGGGTCAGTACTGAGGGAGTGCCGCATTGTCAGAGGGTCAGTACTGAGGGAGTGCCGCACTGTCAGTGGGTCAGTACTGAGGGAGCGCTGCACTGTCAGAGGGTCAGTACTGAGGGAGTGCTGCACTGTCAGAGGGTCAGTACTGAGGGAGTGCCGCACTGTCAGAGGGTCAGTACTGAGGGAGCGCTGCACTGTCAGAGGGTCAGTACTGAGGGAGTGTTGCACTGTCAGAGGGTCAGTACTGAGGGAGTGCCGCACTGTCAGAGGGTCAGTACTGAGGGAGTGCCGCATTGTCAGAGGGTCAGTACTGAGGTAGTGCTGTACTGTCAGAGGGTCAGTACTGAGGGGGTACTGCACTGTCAGAGGGTCAGTACTGAGGGAGTGCTGCACTGTCAGTGGGTCAGTACTGAGGGAGTGCTGCACTGTCAGAGGGTCAGTACTGAGGGAGTGCCGCATTGTCAGAGGGTCAGTACTGAGGGAGTGCCGCACTGTCAGTGGGTCAGTACTGAGGGAGCGCTGCACTGTCAGAGGGTCAGTACTGAGGGAGTGCTGCACTGTCAGAGGGTCAGTACTGAGGGGGTGCTGCACTGTCAGAGGGTCAGTACTGAGGGAGTGCTGCACTGTCAGTGGGTCAGTACTGAGGGAGTGCTGCACTGTCAGAGGGTCAGTACTGAGGGAGTGCCGCATTGTCAGAGGGTCAGTACTGAGGGAGTGCCGCACTGTCAGTGGGTCAGTACTGAGGGAGCGCTGCACTGTCAGAGGGTCAGTACTGAGGGAGTGCTGCACTGTCAGAGGGTCAGTACTGAGGGAGTGCCGCACTGTCAGAGGGTCAGTACTGAGGGAGTGCCGCACTGTCAGAGGGTCAGTACTGAGTTTCCATTATCATATGATCAGAGTCTGAGTAAATGGGGTCGATATTGTCTGAAGTTTGGAACAATGAGAGGTGATCACATTGAAACATAGAACATTCTGAAGGGGTTTGACAGGGTTGATATTGAGAGATTGTTTCCCCCTGGCTGGGGTTTGACAGGGTGGATACTGAGAGATTGTTTCCCCCTGGCTGGGGTTTGACAGGGTGGATACTGAGAGATTGTTTCCCCCTTGTCTGGGGTTTGACAGGGTGGATACTGAGAGATTGTTTCCCCCTGGCTGGGGTTTGACAGTGTGGATACCGAGAGATTGTTTCCCCCTGGCTGGGGTTTGACAGGGTGGATACTGAGAGATTGTTTTCCCCCCCTGGCTGGGGTTTGACAGGGTGGATACTGAGAGATTGTTTCTCCCCCCTGGCTAGGGTTTGACAGGGTGGATACTGAGAGATTGTTTCCCCCTGGCTGGGGTTTGACAGGGTGGATACTGAGAGATTGTTTCCCCCTGGCTGGGGTGTGACAGGGTGGATACTGAGAGATTGTTTCCCCCTAGCTGGGGTTTGACAGGGTGGATACTGAGAGATTGTTTCCCCCCCTGGCTGGGGTTTGACAGGGTGGATACTGAGAGATTGTTTCCCCCTGGCTGGGGTTTGACAGGGTGGATACTGAGAGATTGTTTCCCCCCCTGGCTGGGGTTTGACAGGGTGGATACTGAGAGATTGTTTCCCCCTGGCTGGGGTTTGACAGGGTGGATACTGAGAGATTGTTTCCCTCTGGCTGGGGTTTGACAGGGTGGATACTGAGAGATTGGATAGAAGAGGGGCAGAAATGGTTGTTGGAGGTTCCTGGTTATGGATTTTTCAATAAGATTATGGAGGGTGGTAAAAGAGGTGGGGGGGGGAGCATTGTTTATTAGAGATAGTATAACAGCTGCAGAAAGGCAGTTCGAGGAGGATCTGCCGACTGAGGGTTGAAGTCAGAAATAGGAAAGGAGCAGTCATCTTTTTGTGAGTTTTCTGTCGGCCCCTCAATAGCAGCAGAGATGTGGAGGAACAGATTGGGAAACAGATTTTGGAAAGGTGCAGAAGTCACAGGGTAGTAGTCATGGGTGACTTCAACTTCCCAAATATTGAGTGGAAATTCTTCAGATCAAATAGTTTGGATGGGGTGGTGTTTGTACAGTGTGTCCAGGAAGCTTTTCTAACACAGTATGTGGATTGTCCGACCAGAGGGGAGGCCATATTGGATTTAGTACTTGGTAATGAACCAGGGCAGGTGATAGATTTGTTATTGGGGGAGCATTTTGGAGGTAGTGACCACAATTCTGTGACTTTCACTTTAGTAATGGAGAGGGATAGGTGCGTGCAACAGGGCAAGGTTTACAATTGGGGGAAGGGTAAATACGATGCTGTCAGACAAGAATTGAAGTGTATAAGTTGGGAACATAGGCTGTCAGGGAAGGATACAATTGAAATATGGAACTTGTTCAAGGAACAGCTACTGCGTGTCCTTGACATGTATGTCCCTGTCAGGCAGGGAAGAGATGGTCAAGTGAGGGAACCATGGTTGACAAGAGATGTTGAATGTCTTGTTAAGAGGAAGAAGGAGACTTATGTAAGGCTGAGGAAACAAGGTTCAGACAGGGCGCTGGAGGGATACAAGATAGCCAGGAGGGAACTAAAGAAAGGGATTAGGAGAGCTAAGAGACGGCATGAAAAATCTTTGGCAGGTAGAATCAAGGAAAACCCCAAGGCCTTTAACACATATGTGGGAAATATGAGAATGACTAGAGCGAGGGTAGGTCCGATCAAGGACAGTAGCAGGAGATTGTGTATCGAGTCTGAAGAGATAGGAGAGGTCTTGAACGAGTACTTTTCTTCAGTATTTACGAATGGGAGGGGCCATATTGTTGGAGAGGACAGTGTGAAACAGGCTGGTAAGCCGAGGAGATGCTTGTTAGGAAGGAGGATGTGTTGGGCATTTTGAAAAACTTGAGGATAGACAAGTCCCCCGGGCCTGATGGGATATTTCCAAGGATTCTATGGGAAGCAAGAGATGAAATTGCAGAGCCGTTGGCAATGATCTTTTCGTCCTCACTGTCAACAGGGGTGGTACTAGGGGATTGGAGAGTGGCGAATGTCGTGCCCCTATTCAAAAAAGGGAATAGGGATAACCCTGGGAATTACAGGCAAGTTAGTCTTACTTCGGTGGTAGGCAAAGTAATGGAAAGGGTAATGAGGGATAGGATTTCTGAACATCTGGAAAGACACTGCTTGATTAGGGATAGTCAGCACGGATTTGTGAGGGGTACGTCTTGCCTTACAAGTCTTATTGAATTCTTTGAGGAGGTGACCAAGCATGTGGATGAAGGGAAAGCAGTGGATGTGGTGTGCATGGATTTTAGTAAGGCATTTGATAAGGTTCCCCATGTTAGGCTTATGCAGAAAGTAAGGAGGCATGGGATAGTAGGAAATTTGGCCAGTTGGATAACGAACTGGCTAACCGATAGAAGTCAGAGAGTGGTGGTGGATGGCAAATATTCAGCCTGGAGCCCAGTTACCAGTGGCGTACCGCAGGGATCAGTTCTAGGTCCTCTGCTGTTTGTGATTTTCATTAATGACTTGGATGAGGGAGTTGAAGGGTGAGTCAGTAAATTTGCAGACGATACGAAGATTGGTGGAGTTGTGGATAGCGAGGAGGGCTGTTGTCGGCTGCAAAGAGACATATATAGGATGCAGAGCTGGGCTGAGAAGTGGCAGAAGGAGTTTAACCCTGAAAAGTGTGAGGTTGTCTGTTTTGGAAGGACAAATATGAATGCGGAATACAGGGTTAATAGTCGGGGTCTTGGCAATGTGGAGGAGCAGAGAGATCTTGGGGTCTATGTTCATAGATCTTTGAAAGTTGCCACTCAAGTGGATAGAGCAGTACGGTAGCATGGTGGTTAGCATAAATGCTTCACATAAATGCTTAGGGGCAGCACGGTAGCATGGTGGTTAGCATAAATGCTTCACAGCTCCAGGGTCTCAGGTTCGATTCCCGGCTGGGTCACTGTCTGTGTGGAGTCTGCACGTCCTCCCCGTATGTGCGTGGGTTTCCTCCGGGTGCTCCGGTTTCCTCCCACAGTCCAAAGATGTGCGGGTTAGGTGGATTGGCCATGCTAAATTGCCCGTAGTGTAAGGTTAATGGGGGGATTGTTGGGTTATGGGTATAGGGTGGATACGTGGGTTTGAGTAGGGTGATCATTGCTCGGCACAACATCGAGGGCCGAAGGGCCTGTTCTGTGCTGTACTGTTAAAAAAGAAAAAAAAGAAAAAGCTGTGCAGAAGGCCTATGGTGGGCTAGCGTTCATTAGCAGAGGGATTGAATTTAAGAGCCGTGAGGTGATGATGCAGCTGTACTAAACCTTGGTAAGGCCACATTTGGAGTACTGTGTGCAGTTCTGGTCACCTCATTTTAGGAAGGATGTGGAAGCTTTGTAAAAGGTGCAAAGGAGATTTACCAGGATGTTGCCTGGAATGGGGAGTAGGTCTTATGAGGAAAGGTTGGGGGTGCTCGGCCTTTTCTCATTAGAACGGAGAAGGATGAGGGGCGATTTGATAGAGGTTTATAAGATGATCAGGGGAATAGATAGAGTAGACAGTCAGAGACTTTTTCCCCGGGTGGAACAAACCATTGCAAGGGGACATAAATTTAAGGTGAATGGTGGAAGATATAGGGGGGATGTCAGAGGTAGGTTCTTTACCCAGAGAGTAGTGGGGGCATGGAATGCACTGCCTGTGGAAGTAGTTGAGTTGGAAACGTTAGGGACCTTCAAGCGGCTATTGGATAGATACATGGATTACGGTAGAATAATGGAGTGTAGATTAATTTGTTCTTAATCTCGGACAAAAGTTCGGCACAACATCGTGGGCCGAAGGGCCTGTTCTGTGCTGTATTTTTCTATGTTCTATGTTCTATTGTTTCCCCCGGCTGGGGAATCTCCACCACGAGGGTCACAGTCTCAGGACAGTGTAGGACTGAGATGAGAAATTTCTTCACTCGAGGGGTTGTGAATCTTTTCAAATATCCACCCCAGAGGATTGTGGGTGCTCCATCGCTGAATAGATTTCAGACGGAGATCAAGAGATGTTCAAACTCTTGAGGAATCCAGGAATATGTGTGTGTGTGTGTGTGTGTGTGGGGGGGGGTGGGGGGGGTGGGGGGGGGGGCGCGGCAGGCCGGGGGGGGCGGGGGCGGGGGGAGAGACGGTGGAATTGAGGTCAAAGATCAGGCCCAGTGTTATTGAATGGAAGAAAAGGCACGAGGAGCTCTGGCCTCCTACTGCTCCTATTTCCTATGTCGTTATATATCTAAATATATCAATGCGACAGACTGGGCAAGTCTGCGGCTGTTAATAGGAGAGGAAAACTGCAAATGTCAATGGTTGAACTCAGAGCAGTTTTTACGCGTGAAAGGGGAAATGCTTATTAAAGACTTGAAACCAAAATGTGCCAGGGTTTTCTTTAGCAATGGCAAGTTCCTGTTCGTAATGATGTCCTGTCAGCACTGACTGCGCACGATTGTAAGTGTCGGAGGATGTAGTCCAAGATTATTAAAGGGGGCTCCAGGGCAGTTTCGCGTGGTAGGCCTCAGAGGCTGAGACGGTGCGATGGTGAACAGCATTTCATTTAGCGTGAGAGCCAATGAGGAAGGAGCCTGTGCCGACGAACTGAGCATAACGACTGGCACAGACTGTGCTCCTGTCCAGCTGAAGTCCATTCCAATCCACAAAGGATGGCTTGTGGGGCAGTTCGTGAGGCACATGATGGAACCATCAATTCAGCGAACACGTGTAGTTGGATCTGAACAGAGGCTTTAATACAGTTACAACAGAGCCAGCCTATTCGTCGTTGAACTTCAGATGAACTGGCAGGCTGGCTCTAAGGCACTGTTCTTTATACATCGGTCCCAGGGGGAGGAGTCCTGGGCGGAGCCAAGGGAGGAGCCCAGTACAAACTCTCGCGTACTCCCAGAGCGACTCCCCCTGGTGGTCGGATAGTGCAACTGCACTTACAATGGTGGATAGTGAACATATATACACGGAGTTATATTGGCAACTATATACAGCATTGATCTTACAACGGGTAGATAACGAATATATATACATGGAGTGATATTGGCAACTATATATAGTGTGAATCACATTCACCACAGCACACACGAGCATTACCAACCCAATGTACAGACTGAGGGAAGCACCTTGGAGCCAAGGTGCACGATGTTGCCACAGGCCGTGACAGAGCTGTTGGCAATGGAACATGAGATGATACGTTTAAGCCCCGCGTGCTTTCCATATCGAGCAGCAGGACGGCCAAGGGCTCAAGGATCCTCGGCATTTATGCTCCACCGTCTGCAGCACCAAACACAGAGCAACACGACAGCTTGAGTGTATTTGGTGAGGGAAAGCAGGCACAGCACGAGGCGCCGTGTAAGGGAACGGGGAAGGGGGTCAGCAGTCGTGGAGAGTCTGTCCCATCCCCCCCCCCCTCCCCCGGGGAAACCCTGCCAAACCCTCTCAGAATCTTGTATGTGTCAATGAGGAGCACCTCTCATTCTTCTTTTTAAAAAAAATAATTTTAATTCAAATTTTCACATTTTTACAAAAAAAACAACAATAACAGAAAATACTAAGAACAAAAAGAACAGACCCCCCCCCCCCCCCCCGCCTCTGTATATACAAAAGAGAAAAAATAAATTAACGCCCGTCATTGGCAAAGAACAGATATTCAACCCAAAACAAAACAAAGAAAAACCCTCTCCCCCCCCCACGGGGTTGCTGCTGCTGCTGACCTCTTTTTTTATCGTTCTGCCAGGAGATCAGGAAGTTGCCATCTCCTGATAAACCCCTGCACTGACCCCCTTAGGGCAAATTCCACCCTCTCTAATTTAATAAACCCCGCCATATCGTTGACCCAGGCCTCCATGCTTGGGGGCCTCGCATCCTTCCACTGAAGAATCCTCCGCCGGGCTACTAGGGACGCAAAGGCCAGAACACCAGCCTCTTTCGCCTCCTGCACTCCCGGCTCCTCTGCAACTCCAAATATTGCGAGCCCCCAGCCCGGTTTGACCCTGGATCCTACCACCCTCGATACCGTCCTTGCTACGCCCTTCCAAAATTCCCCCAGCGCTGGGCATGCCCAGAACATGTGGACATGGTTTGCTGGGCCCCCAGAGCACCTAATACACCTGTCCTCGGCCCCAAAAAACCGGCTCATCCTTGTCCCGGTCATATGAGCCGTATGCAGCACCTTAAACTGTATGAGGCTAAGCTTCGCACAAGAAGAGGAGGAGTTCACCCTTTCCAGGGCATCAGCCCACGTCCCCTCCTCAATCTCCTCACCCAGCTCCTCCTCCCATTTATCCTTCAGCTCCTTCTCCGAGGCCTCGTCTACCTCCTGCATCACCTGGTATGCCTCCGAGATCCTCCCTCTCCAACCCACACCCCCGAGAGCACCCTGTCCTCAACCCCACGCAGCGGCAGCAGAGGGAACCCCGCCACCTGCCACCTGACAAACGCCCTTACCTGCATGTACCTAAAGGTGTTCCCCGGGGGGAGCCCGAACTTCCCTTCCAGCTCACCCAGGCTCGCAAACTTCCCGTCTACAAACAGGTCCCCCAACCTCCGAATACCTGCCCTGTGCCAACTCAGGAACCCGCCATCAATTCTCCCCGGGACAAATCGGTGGTTCCCCCGTATCGGGGACCCCACCTCCCCCCTGTTCCGCCTCCATTGCCCCCAAATTTTGAGGGTAGCTGCCACCACCGGGCGCGTGGTATACGTCGTTGGAGGGAGTGGCAGCGACGCCGCTACCAGCGCTTCCAGGCTCGTGCCCACACAGGATGCCATCTCCATCCTCTTCCATGCTGCCCTGTCCATTACCTACTTACGCACCATCGCTGCGTTGGCAGCCCAATAATACCCACAGAGGTTGGGCAGCGCCAGCCCCCCCCCCCCCAATCCCTGCCCCGCTCCAGGAACACCCTTCTCACCCTCGGGGTCCCATGTGCCCACACAAACCCCGTAATGCTCCTGTTAATCCGCCTGAAAAAGGCCTTCGGGATAAGGATGGGGAGGCACTGGAACAGGAACAGAAACCTCGGGAGCACCGTCATCTTGACTGACTGCACCCTACCCGCCAGAGACAGCGGCAGCATGTCCCACCTCTTAAACTCCTCCTCCATTTGCTCCACCAGCCTTGTGAGGTTAAGCTTATGTAAGGCCCCCCAGCTCCTGGCCACCTGGACCCCCAAATACCTGAAACTCCTCTCCGCCCTTTTCAATGGGAGCCTCCCAATCCCCCCCTCCTGGTCCCCCGGGTGGACCACAAACAGCTCGCTTTTCCCAAAGTTAAGCTTATACCCTGAGAAATTCCCAAATTCCCGGAGAATCCCAATCACCACCGGCATTCCCCCCACCGGGTCCGCCACATACAACAATAGGTAATCCGCATAGAGCGACACTCGGTGCTCCTCCCCACCCCGGACCAGCCCCCTCCAATCCTCCGACTCCCTCAGCACCATAGCCAGGGGTTCAATTGCCACCGCAAAAAGTAGGGGGGACAGGGGACTCCCCTGCCTCATCCCTCGATATAATAGAAAATACTCCAACCTCCTCTTATTCGTGGCCACACTCGCCATTGGGGCCTCATACAACAGCCTCGCCCAACGGACAAACCCCTCCCCAAACCCGAACCTTTCCAGCACCTTCCACAAGTACCCCCACTCGACCCTATCAAAGGCCTTCTCCGCATCTAGCGCCACCACTATCTCCGCCTCCCCTTCTACCGCCGGCATCATTATAACGTTCAAGAGCCTCCGTATATTAGTGTTCAGCTGCCTCCCCTTCACAAACCCCATTTGATCCTCGTGGATAATCTGCGGCACACAGTTCTCAATCCTCGTGGCTAAGATCTTTGCCAACAACTTGGCGTCCACATTCAAAAGTGAGATCGGCCTGTACGACCCACACTGCAGGGGATCCTTGACTCGCTTAAGAATCAAGGAGATCGGCGGCCGAGACATCATCGGGGGGCAATGCCCCCCCTTCCCTTGCCTCGTTAAAGGTCCTAACCAACAGAGGGCCCAGCAGGTCTGCATAAGTCTTGTAAAATTCAACCGGGAACCCATCTGGCCCCGGCGCCTTCCCCGACTGCATGTTCCCTATCCCTTTGACCAGCTCCTCAACTGGCGCCTCCAGCCACTCCACCTATCCCTCCTCCACCCTTGGGAATCTCAGCCTGTCCAAAAAGCGCCCCATCCCCCCCTCCTCCGCTGGAGGTTCTGACCGATATAGTCCCTCATAAAATTCCCTGAAGACCCCATTAATGTCTACCCCCCTTCACACCACATTTCCTCCCTGATCCTTAACTCCACCAATCTCCCTGGCCGCATCCCGCTTACGGAGCTGGTGCGCCAGCATCCTGCTCGCCTTCTCCCCATATTCATACACCGCTCCCTGTGCCTTCCTCCACTGAGCTTCCACCTTTCTGGTGGTCAACAAGTCGAACTCAGCCTGGAGACTACGCCGCACCCTCAGCAATCCCTCATCCGGAGTCTCTGCGTATCTCCTATCCACCTGCACCATCTCCCCTACCAATCTCTCCCTCTCTCTCTGCTCCCCTCTCTCCCTGTGGGCTCGAATGGAGATCAACTCCCCCCTAACCATCGCCTTCAGCGCCTCCCAGACCGTCCCCACTTGGACCTCCCCATTATCGTTGGCCTCCAGGTACCCCTCGATACATCCTCGAACCCGCCCCCTCACCTCCTCGTCCGCCAACAGCCCCACCTCCATGCGCCAAAGCGGGCGCTGGTCCCTCTCCCCCCCCCAGCTCGAGGTCCAGCCAGTGCGGGGCATGGTCGGAAATGGTTATCGCCGAATACTCAGCATCCTCCACCCTCGCAATCAGCGCCCTACTCATAATGAAAAAATCAATCCGGGAATAGGCCTTATGCACATGGGAGAAGTATGAAAATTCCCTGGCCCTCGGCCTCGCAAACCTCCATGGATCCACCCCTCCCATCTGGTCCATAAACCCCCTCAACACCTTAGCCGCCGCTGGCCTCCTCCCCGTCCTGGATCTGGATCGATCCAGTGCCGGGTCCAGCACCGTGTTAAAATCCCCCCCCCATTATCAGGCCCCCACCTCCAAATCTGAAATCCGACCCAACATGCGCCGCATGAAACCCGCATCATCCCAATTCGGGGCGTCTACATTGACCAGCAGCACCCGCTCCCCCTGCAGCTTGCCGCTTACCATCACATACCTCCCGCCGCTGTCTGCCACCACATTCAACGCCTCAAACGACACCCTCTTCCCCACCAGGATCGCCACCCCCCCCCCCCCCCCCCCCCGATATTTTGCATCCAGCCCCGAATGAAACACCTGGCCTACCCATCCCTTCCTCAATCAAACCAGATCCGCCACCTTCAGGTGCGTCTCCTGAAGCACGGCCACGTCCGCCTTCAGCCCCTTCAGGTGCGCAAACATGTGGGTCGTTTGACCGGCCCATTCAGTCCCCTCACATTCCAGGTTATCAGCTGGATCAGGGGGCTACCTGCCCCCCTCCCCCGTCGACTAGTCATCACCCTTCCGTAATCCGCCACGTGCCCGCGCCCCCCGCCCTCTCATTCTTCTAAACTGCACAGAATGGAGACCCATTTTACAAATCTCCCCTCAAAGGACAAACACCGTCATTACTGACCCTCTGACAGTGCAGCACTCCCTCAGTGCTGACCCTCTGACAGTGCGGCACTCCCTCAGTACTGACCCTCTGACAGTGCAGCACTCCCTCAGTACTGACCCTCTGACAGTGCAGCACTCCCTCTGTACTGACCCTCTGACAGTGCGGCACTCCCTCAGTACTGACCCTCTGACAGTGCAGCACTCCCTCATTACTGACCCTCTGACAGTGCAGCACTCCCTCAGTACTGACCCTCTGACAGTGCGGCACTCCCTCAGTACTGACCCTCTGACAGTGCAGCACTCCCTCAGTACTGACCCTCTGACAGTGCAGCACTCCCTCAGTACTGACCCTCTGACAGCGCAGCACTCCCTCAGTACTGACCCTCTGACAGTGCAGCACTCCCTCAGTACTGACCCTCTGACAGTGCGGCACTCCCTCAGTACTGACCCTCTGACAGTGCGGCACTCCCTCAGTACTGACCCTCTGACAGTGCAGCACTCCCTCAGTACTGACCCTCTGACAGTGCGGCACTCCCTCAGTACTGACCCTCTGACAGTGCAGCACTCCCTCAGTACTGACCCTCTGACAGTGCGGCACTCCCTCAGTACTGACCCTCTGACAGTGCGGCACTCCCTCAGTACTGACTCTCTGACAGTTGAGCACTCCCTCAGTACTGACCCTCTGACAGTGCAGCGCTCCCTCAGTACTGACCCTCTGACAGTGCGGCACTCCCTCAGTACTGACCCTCTGACAGTGCGGCACTCCCTCAGCACTGACCCTCTCACAGTGCGGCACTCCCTCAGTACTGACCCTCTGACAGTGCGGCACTCCCTCAGTACTGACTCTCTGACAGTGCGGCGCTCTCTCAGTACTGACCCTCTGACAGTGCAGCACTCCCTCAGTACTGACCCTCTGACAGTGCCGCACTCCCTCAGTACTGACCCTCTGACAGTGCGGCATTCCCTCAGTACTGACCCTCTGACAGTGCAGCACTCCCTCAGTACTGACCCTCTGACAGTGCAGCGCTCCCTCAGTACTGACTCTCTGACAGTGCGGCTCTCCCTCAGTACTGACCCTCTGACAGTGCGGCATTCCCTCAGTACTGACCCTCTGACAGTGCGGCATTCCCTCAGTACTGACCCTCTGACAGTGCAGCACTCCCTCAGTACTGACCCTCTGACAGTGCAGCACTCCCTCAGTACTGACCCTCTGACAGTGCGGCACTCCCTCAGTACTGACCCTCTGACAGTGTGGCACTCCCTCAGTACTGACCCTCTGACAGTGCGGCACTCCCTCAGCACTGACCCTCTGACAGTGCAGCACTCCCTCAGTACTGACCCTCTGACAGTGCAGCACTCCCTCAGCACTGACCCTCTGACAGTGCAGCACTCCCTCAGTACTGACCCTCTGACAGTGCAGCACTCCCTCAGTACTGACCCTCTGACACTGCGGCACTCCCTCAGTACTGACCCTCTGACAGTGCGGCACTCCCTCAGTACTGACCCTCTGACAGTGCAGCACTCCCTCAGTACTGACCCTCTGACAGTGCGGCACTCCCTCAGTACTGACCCTCTGACAGTGCAGCACTCCCTCAGTACTGACCCTCTGACAGAGCGGCACTCCCTCAGTACTGACCCTCTGATAGTGCAGCACTCCCTCATTACTGACCCTCTGACAGTGTGACACTCCCTCAGTACTGACCCTCTGACAGTGCAGCACTCCCTCCGTACTGACCCTCTGACAGCGCAGCACTCCCTCAGTACTGACGCTCTGACAGTGCAGCACTCCCTCAGTACTGACCCTCTGACAGTGCAGCACTCCCTCCGTACTAACCTTCTGACAGTGCAGCGCTCCCTCAGTACTGACCCTCTGACAGTGCAGCACTCCCTCAGTACTGACCCTCTGACAGTGCGGCACTCCCTCAGTACTGACCCTCTGGCAATGCAGCACTCCCTCAGTACTGACCCCCTGACAGTGCGGCACTCCCTCAGTACTGACCATCAGACAGTGCAGCACTCCCTCAGTACTGACCCTCTGACAGTGCAGCACTCCCTCAGTACTGACCCTCTGACAGTGCAGCACTCCCTCAGTACTGACCCTCTGACAGTGCAGCACTCCCTCAGTACTGACCCTCTGACAGTGCAGCACTCCCTCAGTACTGACCCTCTGACAGTGCGGCACTCCCTCAGTACTGACCCTCTGACAGTGCAGCACTCCCTCAGTACTGACCCTCTGACAGTGCAGCACTCCCTCAGTACTGACCCTCTGACAGTGCAGCACTCCCTCAGTACTGACCCTCTGACAGTGCAGCACTCCCTCAGTACTGGCCCTCTGACAGTGCGGCACTCCCTCAGTACTGACCCTCTGACAGTGCAGCACTCCCTCAGTACTGGCCCTCTGACAGGGCAGCACATGTTTCAGGCTCCAGTTCGTGATTCTGCCCTGGTACTCTCATTTCTAATGATTTTACTTTTGCTTATGCTCCACTTTAGCGCAGCCACCTTGACCACTTCACCTATTCAAGTCTTTCAAACCCACAACGTCTACTGTTCCCTTGCTGGGAATGAGCAAACAATTTGCAATCTTCAGCCCGATTCCAAATACTACATTGCCAAAAAAATGGACAGGCTCTTTGATCTCTGCTGGTGTTAACAGTGCCAACTTATCTGCCTTCTGTTGAAGGGCAAATCTGTTTCTTGCTATGTCAATGGATCCGAATCAAGTCCAATTTTAACTAGAGTCTTCAACTCTAATTTCATCGCAGCTACCTGGCCTGCCGTTCCCTGTTTGCTTTCTGATTTCTTAAATGGTGCTGTGCACAATCTACACATCCAGTATCTCTGCAACTACCTATTTTAAGACTCTGAAACGTTGCCCAGCAGGCCCTGGAGGTTTATAAGTTTCTCCATTACTTTTTCCTCTGCTGATTATTAATGACCTTAATTGTCATCACCCTTATTTGTCCCCAGATCATGTTCCAATTCTGACATACAACTTGTGTCTACTACTGTTAAATGAGATGCCAAAATATTTGTTCCATGTCACCACCATTTCCTCATTCCCCATGATAATTTCTCCAGCCTCTGCTTCTGAGGGACCCGAGTTCACTTTAGCTACTCTCCTTCTTTTTATATATGGCAGGTGGATGTACCTTTAAGTAATGGGTGTTTATCAAATAGCAGCAGTGATGTCAGTGTGTGGGTGGAGCTGGGCTGTCTGTCTTTCACTTTCGTTTTGAGCTGGAGGTTGCAGTGTGTTTTTGGTTTCATTTTCAGAGATGGATAGCTGTACTAAAAGCAAGCAGCTGTATAATGATCTCTGTGTCTATAAGCTAAGGAATGTCTCCAGATCAATGATGATTTCAAAGTAATACCTGTTTCTGTAGAGAATTTAAACCTGTCGTCTTTATTTTCATAGGGTTTAACTTGTGAATGTTGTTTGGAAAGTTTTCAAGGGTTATCTATAGAGTACTGTATCTTTTGAGGGGTAGTCAGGTTTGGCAGTTGATAAACTGTTTACTGTGTTGTCATGTGAGAGTACCTTTAAGAAATGGATGTTTAAGAAATGTACCTTTTAAGAAATGGGTTTTTATCAGTGTTCTCAGAGTGTGGGTGGAGCTGGGCTGTCTGTTAGCTTTTTACTTTTGTTTTAGGCTGTTTGCTGCAGGGTGTGTTTTAGTTTTGTTTTCAGAGCTGGATAGCTGCAGTCACAGCCAGAGGGGTATTAGTCTCTCTCTCTGTAATCTGGTTTAGCACACTGGGCTAAATCGCTGGCTTTTAAAGCAGACCAAGGCAGGCCAGCAGCACGGTTTAATCCCCGTACCAGCCTCCCCGAACAGGCGCCAGAATGTGGTGACTAATAATAATAATCACCTTTTATTGTCACAAGTGTGAAGTTACTGGGAAAAGCCTCTAGTCGCCACATTCCGGCGCCTGTTCGGGTAAGCTGGTACGGGAATTGAACCCGCGCTGCTGGCCTTGTTGTGCATCATAAACCAGCTGTTTAGCCCACTGAGCTAAACCAGCCCTAGGGCTGGTTTACTGAACTCCAGAGACTAGGGGCTTTTCATAGTAACTTTATTTGAAGCCTCCTTGTGACAATAAGCGATTTTCATTTTAAAGACTGTAAATCGATCCTTTGGTGATTTAAAACTAATAACTGCTCTCAGTAGTGAATTTAAACCTGATCTTTGTGTTTTGAAGGTTTTTAAAAAGTCTTATGGATGTTAAAAAGAAAGCTTAAAGGATTACTTAGTGTTGTATTCTTTGGGGGTTGTATTTGAATTAATGGTTGCTAAGATGTTCACTGTACGTTTTAAAAAGGTTAACTTGAATTACGAGAATAAACATTGTTTTGCTTTAAAAAATACTTTTCCATTTCTGCTGTACCACACCTGTAGAGTGGGCCGTGTGCTCCCCATACCGCAATCTATTAAAAGTTGTGGGTCAGGTGAACTCCATGATACACTTTGGCGTTCTCTAAACCCTGGCCCATAACAGTGTGTTTATAAAATGTTAACTGGATTCATCGATTAAACATTGTGTTAAACATACTTTCGATCTGTGCTGTACCACCCCTGTGCTCCCCGTAACCAAAATCTATTAAAAGCTGTGGAACTCCATGATATACTTTGGGGTTCTCTAAACCATGGCCCATGATACTTGTCAGAGCTCTGATGATCTGTTTTCATATCATGAGGCAAGTTTACACTCACATTTTACTGCTTTCCCCCACTTGTTGTCATCAGTTTAGTGGAAATGTTGTTCCTAAAGCACTCCCGATCCTCAGACTTTTGCTGCTACTCTTTGCAACCTTGTGAGCCTCTTTTTTTTTCTAACAACTCCATCCTTCAATTCACGGGTGGATTTTTCCTGCTGTGTTTTTCTCTTTCCCAATGGAATTTTTTTTTTTGCGGAACTCTACATCGAACGTCTGTTGTACCTGCCCTGGGAGATTCAGTTTTAAATATGATGGAACTGAGCAGAGTTTAAATCAAATTCTGTTTGGTCCCCATTGCTGCTCAACAATGTAATGCTTTACTTTTTTATAATTACTTTTTCTGTTACACAGCCAGGGCTCAGAGTGTGGACAGGGACGAACCCCTAATCCAGCCCCTTGCCTGCTCCAAAAACCAATTCAAATTGAATCCAATTCATGGGCCGGGATTCTCCCCTACCCGGTGGGGCGGGGGGTCCTGGCGTGATGGAGTGGCGTGAACCACTCCGGCGTTGGGCCGCCCCAAAGGTGTGGAGGCTTTATGGGGCCAGGCCCTCACCTCGAAGGGCTAGGCCTGTGCCGGAGTGGTTGGCGCTCCGCCGGCTGGCGTGGACGGCCTTTGGCGCCATGCCAGTCGGGGCCGAAGGGACTTCGCCGGCCGGCGTAAGTCCGCGCATGCGCCGGAGCGTCAGCGGCTGCTGACGTCAACCCCGCGCATGCGCAGAGGAGGGGGTCACTTCCGCCTCCGTCATGGTGAAGGCGGAAGGAAAAGAGTGCCCCTACTGCACAGGCCCGCCCGCCAATCGGTGGGCCCCGATCGCAGGCCACCATGGGGGCACCTCCCGGGGCCAGATTGCCCCCTCCCAAGGACCCCGTAGCCCGCCTGCGCTGCCTGCTCCCGCCGGTAAGGTAGGTGGTTTGATCCACGCCGGCGGGAGTGGGTTGACAGCGGCGGGACTTCGGCCAATCGCAGGCTGGAGAATCGCCGTGGGGGGGTTCGCTGACCGGTGCGGCGCGATTCCCGCCCCCGCCGAATCTTGCGTGGCGGAGAATTCGGGACACGGCGGGGGCGGGATTGACGCCGGCCCCGGGTGATTCTCCGACCCGGCCGGGGGGGGGGGGGGGGGGGGGGGGGGGGGGGTGGAATCGGAGAAACCCGCCCCTAGGTCCCCACAAGCGAGACACACCAGATCTGAGCCAAAAGGCCAAGAAGCGATTGTAATGCTTTACTTGAGGTGAGTTCCAAAGTGTAAAATGCAGGGGGAGCTTCAAAGTATTGTGTGGACAGTACCAGAATGAAGATAGTTAGAAAAATTATTTTGGCAGTGTGTGCGCAGTATAGGATTCAGACAGAATTGTTCTTGAGTATTCTCCAGAGAGGAAGGATGGCCTCTGCTAACATCTGCCGATTTTCTCTACTTACACATGATGTTGTCATTAAAAATATATATATATACTATATGTGCATGTTTGAAAGGAGTTCAGTAAATTATTGGCATGCTTTTGACTGTATTCAGCATAGCAGACATTCCCAAGCTGATGATACTGCCCAGTGGGTAACTTGCAATGCCTGTATATCACAGCAGCACAGGAACTCCCATCGGATGGGAACGCCTTTCAAGAAACTTCACAGAATCCTACAGGAAAGAAAACAGGAACTGGCTGGAATGCTCATAGATTGGAAAGTGAATGGATCGCGATTTTATTTTTGTACGGGGCCTCCCGACTCCCTGAAGAAGTCCCAGAATGGAACAATAGAGTCCAAACACTCCAGTCAGGACAGCCTGTCCTGCGTTGAGTCAGGAAGTGAACAATTAAAGGGGCACCGTATTCGCGGAACGAGGCCTGACCTGCATTTTCTCTTGCCAAGAAAAACGAATCATGCGATGAAGTAAATCTTACGCTTGTGTTTTTACCCGACACGTCATTTCTTAGAAACATCCTGATGGGTGTCACATGCAAAGCACTGCTATCAGAGAGCAGTTGCTATGGCGACAAGCCTTGCAGCCATTTTGCCCAGAGGAAAGGACCGGTCAGGCCTTGTATCCGTTGGAGTTTAGACGAGTAAGAGGTGGCTTGATTGAAACACGTAAAAACCTGAGGGACATTGATAGGGTCGACATGGAGTTGATATTTCCTCTTTTCGGTAAACCTAGAACTAGGGATGGCTGTTTAGAAATAAGGGATCCTCCATTTAAATTGGAGATGAGGAGAATGTTTTTCTCTCAGGGGGGTGAGGCTCTGGAACTCTCTTTCTCAAAAGACAGTGGAAGTGAATCTTTTTTAAGACAGAGGTGGATAGATTCTTGATTCACAAGGGGATGAAAGGTTATCGGGAGGTAGGCAGAGTGTAGATTTGAGAGCACCGATGATCTTATTAAATGGTGCAGGAGGCCCGAGGGGCCCACCCTAATTGCTGAGAGGCAGTTCTCTGTCAGTCACCTGAGGCCTGTTTATGGATGTCACAGGAAAGCTGCGACTTGATTGGCTGGTAGGGAATCTGCACTAAATTTAAAAATTAAACATTGTTAAACTAATTAAACATAATTAATTACTTACTTAATCATAATTTAGAGGGGTATCTAAGTCAGAGACCGGAGAATACTGTATTTAGCATTTACATTTATAGTAGAAATCTAGTGCGAGGGAACATATAGTTAACAGTAACTTAAAAAAAATTTTTTTTTTTTAAATTTAATTTATGAATTAGTTAACGTAATGTCAATTAGAGGGGTGCAGTGCTCTGACTGTGAGATGTGGCAGGCCCGGGAGGCTTCCAGCATCCTGGATGGCTTCATCTGCAGAAAGTGCACCCAACTAGACTCCTCACAGACCGTATGGTTCGGTTGGAGCAGCAGTTGGATGCACTTAGCAGCATGCAGGTGGCAGAAAGCGTCATAGATAGCAGTTATATAGATGTGGTCACACCCAAGGTGCAGGCAGAGAGATGGGTGACCACCAGAAGGGGCAGACAGTCAGTGCAGAAATCCCCTGTAGTTGTCCCCCTCTCGAACAGGTATATCCCTTTGGATACTGTCGGGGGAATAGCCTATCAGGGTAAAACAGCAGCAGCCAGAGCAGTGGCACCACGGCTGGCCCTGATGTTCAGCAGGGAGGGTCAAAGCGTAGAAGAGCAATAGTCATAGGGGACTCTATAGTCAGGGGCACAGATAGGCGCTTCTGTGGATGTGAAAGAGACTCCAGGATGGTATATTGCCTCCTTAGTGCCAGGGTCCAGGATGTCTCAGAACGGGTAGCGGGCATCCTGAAGGGGGAGGGCTAACAGGCAGAGGTCATTGTACATATTGGTACTAACGACAGAGGCAGGAAGGGGCATGAGGTCCTGCAGCAGGAGTTCAGGGAGCTAGGCAGAAAGTTAAGACAGGACCTCTAGGGTTGTAATCTCGGGATTACTCCCTGTGCCACGTACCAGTGAGGCTAGAAATAGGAAGATAGAGCAGCCAAACATGTGGCTAAACAGCTGGTGTAGGAGGGAGGGTTTCCGCTATTTGGACCACTGGGAGCTCTTCCGGGGCAGGTGTGACCTGTATAAGAAGGACGGATTGCATCTAAACTGGAGAGGCATAAATATCCTGGCCGCGAGGTTTGCTAGTGTCACATGGGAGGGTTTAAACTAGTATGGCAGGGGGGTGGGTACCGGAGCAATAGGTCACAAGGTGAAAGCATTGAGGGAGAACTAGGAAATAGGGCCATTATGGCTCTGAGGCAGAGCAGACAGGGGGATGTTACTGAAAACAACGGGTCTGGTGGCCTGAAGTGCATATGTTTTAATGTAAGAAGTACATTATGGCTCGGCACAACATTGAGGGCCGAAGGGCCTGTTCTGTGCTGTACTGTTCTATGTAAGTATAACGGGTAAGGCAAATGAACTTAGAGCTTGGATTAGTACTTGGAACTATGATGTTGTTGCCATTACAGAAATCTGGTTGAGGGAAGGACAGGATTGGAAGCTAAATGTTCCAGGACTTAGATGTTTCAGGCGGGATAGAGGTGGATGTAAAAGGGGTGGAGGAGTTGCGCTACTGGATAGGGAGAATATCACAGCTATACTGCAGGAGGACACCTCAGAGGGCAACGAGGCTATATGGGTAGAGATCAGGAATGAGAAGGGTGCAGTCACAATGTTGGGGGATTACTACAGGCCTCCCAACAGCCTACGGGAGATAGAGGAGCAGATAGGTAGACAGATTTTGGAAAGGAGTAAAAGCAACAGGGTTGTTGTGATGGGAGACTTCAACTTCTCCAATATTGACTGGGACTCACTTAGTGCTAGGGGCTTGGACGGGGCAGAGTTTGTAAGGAGCATCCAGGAGGGCTTCTTAAAACAATATGTAGATAGTCCAACTAGGGAAGGGGCTGTACTGGACCTGGTCTTGGGGAATG
The DNA here is from genome assembly GCF_902713615.1 of Scyliorhinus canicula. Classification (NCBI taxonomy): domain Eukaryota; kingdom Metazoa; phylum Chordata; class Chondrichthyes; order Carcharhiniformes; family Scyliorhinidae; genus Scyliorhinus; species Scyliorhinus canicula. Next base: position 13,468,322 of record NC_052173.1, read on the forward strand.
AGCCCGGCCAGGTGGTAGAAGTTTCAGTAGGGGAGCATTTTGGGAACAGTGACCATAATTCAGTAAGCTTTAAAGTGCTGGTGGACAAGGATAAGAGTGGTCCTAGGGTGAATGTGCTAAATTGGGGGAAGGCTAATTATAACAATATTAGGCGGGAACTGAAGAACCTAGATTGGGAGCGGATGCTTGAGGGTCAATCAACATCTGACATGTGGGAAGGCTTTCAAATGTCAGTTGAAAGGAATTCAGGACCAGCATGTTCCTGTGCGGAAGGATAAATATGGCAAATTTCAGGGACCTTGGAGAGCAAGAGATATTGTAGGCCTCGTCAAAAAGGAAAAAAAGGCATTTGTCAGGGCTAGAAGGCTGGGAACAGACGAAGCCTGTGTGGAATATAAGGAAAGTAGGAAGGAACTTAAGCAAGGAGTCAGGAGGGCTAGAAGGGGTCACAAAAAGTCATTGGCAAATAGGGTTAAGGAAAATCCCAAGGCTTTTTACATGTACATAAAAAGCAAGAGGGTAGCCAGGGAAAGGGTTGGCCCACTGAAGGACAGGGGAGGGAATCTATGTGTGGAGCCAGATGAAACGAGTGAGGTACTAAATGAATACTTTGCATCAGTATTCACCAAAGAGAAGGAATTGGTGGATGTTGAGTCTGGAGAAGGGTGTGTAGATAGCCTGGGTCACATTGAGATCCAAAAAGACGAGGTGTTGGGCGTCTTGAAAAAATATATGAAAGTGGATAAATCCCCAGGGCCTGATGGGAACTTCCCCAGAATATTGAAGGAGGCAAGAGAGGAAATTGCTGAGGCCTTGACAGAAATCTTTGGATCCTCACTGTCTTCAAGTGATGTCCCAGAGGACTGGAGAATAGCCAACGATGTTACTTTGTTTAAGAAGGGTAGCAAGGATAATCCAGGGAACTACAGGCCGGTAAGCCTTACGTCAGTGGTAGGGAAATTACTGGAGAGAATTCTTCGAGACAGGATCTACTCCAATTTGGAAGCAAATGGACGTATTAGCGAGAGGCAGCACGGTTTTGTGAAGGGGAGGTCGTGTCTGACTAACATGATAGAGTTTTTTGAGGAGGTCACAAAGATGATTAATGCAGGTAGGGCAGTGGATGTTGTCTATATGGACTTCAGTAAGGCCTTTGACAAGGTCCCTCATGGCAGACTGACACAAATGGTGAAGTCACACGGGATCAGGGGTCAGCTGATACAGAACCCGCTGACGTCACCACCAGCGCATGCGCGGTAGGGGGGTCTCTTCCGCCTCCGCCATGGTGGAGGCCGTGGCGGCGGAAGAAAAAGAGTGCCACCACGGCACTGGCCCGCCCGCCGATCGGTGGGCCCCGATCGCGGGCCAGGCCTCCGTGGGGGCACCCGTCATGGTCCGATCTCCCTGCGCCCCCCCCCCCCCCCCCCAAGGACCCGGGGGCCCGCTCGCGCCGCCAATCCCGCCGGCACCAGAGCTGCTCCAATTCCTGCTGGCGGGAGAGGCCTGTCAGCGGCGGGACTTCGGCCCATTGCGGGGGGGGGGCACGCCAATCGCGGGGCGTGATTCTCGCCCCCGCTGAATCCCGGGTGGCGGAGAATTCCGGCCACGGCGGGGGCGGGATTTACGCCGGCCCCGGGCGATTCCCCGACCCTGCGGGGGTTTGGAGAATTCCGGCCCATGGCTCCAGACTGCAACATGTATGTAAAAATGTAGATTGCCACAGCAACTCAAGCTCCTCGATTGGCTGGATGGCTGGTGTGGAGCGGGTTGGTATCAACAGCAGGGGGTTTAATCCCCATTCCGGCTGGAATGGATTCGGGACCTGCCTCCTTGCCTGACTCCATGGGGGAGGTTGTAACATGACATTTGGAGCAGCCATAAAGGGGCTGCACTTGTCGAGCGGGTCTGAAGATTTGCGATGGGGGAAAGCCCGTTCGGGTTCTCACTCCCCATCATTGTCCCAAAGCAAAAACCTGGGAGGAGGCAAACATTGGAGCAAAATGAGATATATCGGAGAGTGGATGGGGGAGGCATGGAGGGCGGGAATGTGGACAGCAGTCGTGAAGCGCATCGAGGATCCATGGTAACATTAAAAACTTTTAATATCAGAATTAAGGGGTGGCACGGTGGCACAGTGGTTAGCACTGCTACTCACGGCACCGAGGTCCCAGGTTCGATCCCGGCCCTGGGTCACTGTCCGTGTGGAGTTTGCACATTCTCCCCGTGTTTGCGTGGGTTTCGCCCCCACAACCCAAAGATATCTAGGATAGGTGGATTGGCCACACTAAATTGCCCCTTAATTGGAAAAAAAGAATTGGGTACTCTAAATTTAAAAAAAAACTATTAGAATTATATCTTTGGAGGGGAGTTCTGCTACCTCAGTGTAATACCACAAAGCAGCCACTGATATGTATTTGACCGTTTATTGACACAATTTTACGAGAAAAAAAAACATTTTATCAATGTTCAGGGAAATTCCAAATGTGGTCATAAATTATGTACACAAGTGTCCAATTAATACGAATTTCCTCATATCATGCTTTATTCTTGCTATGTAATGTCTTATTACTGCGAATAGCTGTCACCACAGTGCCGTTATCGTACAGCTTCCTGTCACATGACACACATTTTGGTCAAGCTTTGAGAGGAGCCTTGTGATGCACGATGAATTGCACCAAGATGAGAGTTGAATACAACTGAGGCTTTATTACACTAAGATGTGTGGACTCCTACAGCAGCTGGCGAAATGGCTGCTGTATGGGGAGCACAAATATTTATACTCCGCCTACTGGGCGGAGCCAGCAGGCAGGGACTACCCCCGTACCTGTAGTACAGGGTCTTGCCACACATCTCCTAATATATACAACAGTGGTGCTTACCACACCTTGAAAAATTCAAAGTCAAGTTGGAGAGATTTCCTTCATCATTGCTTTTCTCTTCTCCAGCTCCTCTGAAACTCCCCCGTTGCTCGTTCCTTCATGAGATGTGGACGTCACTGACAAGGCCAGCATTTATTACCCATCCTGAGTTGCTCAGCCATCTTCAGAGGGATCCTCGAGAGTCAGCCTACATTGCTGTGGGGTCGGGAGTCACATGTAGGCCAGACCAGGTCAGGACAACAGATTTCTTAAAGGGACATTAGTGAACTAGATCGATTTTTACAATAATTGATGGTCGTCGTTAGTGAGACTAATTTTGTATTCCAGATTTAACAATTTAATTTAAATTCCACCAGCTGATGTGTGGGATTTGAATCCATGTCCCCGGAATATTATCCTGGGCCTCTGGATTATCAGTCCAGTGACTTTACTACTTTTGATAAATTTAGGGCGGCACGGTAGCACAGTGGTTAGAACAGTTGCTTTGCAGTCCCAGGTTCGATTCCCCACTGGGTCACTGTCTGTGCGGAGTCTGCACGTTCTCCCCGTGTCTGCGTGGGTTTCCTCCGGGTGCTCCGGTTTCCTCCCACAAGTCCCGAAAGACATGCTGTTAGGTGAATTGGACATTCTGAATTCTCCCTCTGTGACCCGAACAGGTGCCGGAATGTGGCGACTAGGGGCTTTTCACAGTAACTTCATTGCAGTGTTAATGTAAGCCTACTTGTGACAATAATTTTTTTTTTTTTTTTTTTTTTAAATTTAGAGTACCCAATTCATTTTTTCTAATTAAGGGGCAATTTAGCGTGGCCAATCCACCTAGCCTGCACACCTTTGGGTTGTGGGGGCGAAACCCACGCAAACACGGGGAGAATGTGCAAACTCCACACGGACAGTGACCCAGAGCCGGGATCGAACCTGGGACCTCGGCGCCGTGAGGCTACAGGGCTAACCCACTGAGCCACCGTGCTGCCCTACTTGTGACAATAATAAAGATTATCATACCCAGTTCTTTTTTCCAATTAAGGGGCAATTTAGCGTGGCCAATCCACCTACCCTGTCTTGGGTTGTGGGGGGCGAAACCCACGCAGACACGGGGAGAATGTGCAAACTGCACACAGTGACCCAGAGCCGGGATCGAACCTGGGAACCCGGAGCAGTGAGGCAGCAATGCTAACCACTGCGCCAGCTGGGTGTCTCCCCAGGAAGGTGCTAAATTATATTGGGATATGAAATTCCATGGACATTGGGAGTCCCTTTGATACCTTATTAAACAGCCAATTCTTTTTGTAAAAGCTTCCCTCGTGTGCACAAACAGTTGAAGAGAAGAATGAGAGGCGAACTTGCCAAAATTCCTCACGGACTTGATACGGTGGGGGCATCGAGAGGCCACTTGCCTTGCTGGAGAATCGAGAACTAGAGTACACAATCTCCGAATAAGAGATTGATTAATTAGGTCTGCGCTGAGGAGAATTTCCGTCACATAGTCATGTTTATGAATATTTAGCCAGTGAGTATATTCAAGACGGGGGCTGGCAGACAAGGGAATCAAAGGAGGCGGAGATTGGGTGCGCAAGAGCAGCTGAGATAGAAGATCAGCCATGAATGGCGGAGAAGGCTCGAGGGGCCGAGCGGCCTACTTCTGCGCTTATTTCTTATGCTTTATGAATCCTGGCTGTTCTTTCTACCCCACAAAGCACCGTTAATGAATTTACTCAGCTCAGACTGGATACTGAGCTGAAGGGGTCTTTGTGGAAAGTAACAGCTCAACATGTTGATCGCTCTGCAGTATTCTTAAGGAGGACCATCGCCCTCAGGATTTAGTTGTTATGGAAACGCATCACCGAATGACAGCATTCACAGTGCTGTTATCACACCCATTAGGTGTTGTAGCTATCATCTGTGCAGCAAATCCTCCTGAGCAGAGAGTTAGCAAGTTTGAAGGTGATACAATAATTGCACTAATAATTGAAAGGCTTGAATTTATCCCACGTTTTCCATGGCCACGGGATGACCCAAAGCACTTTACAGCCAATGAAGCCTTTTGGACTTGCAGCCATTGTGGCAATTAAGTCAGGCACAGCACGATCCCACAAAGAGCACTGCGATAATGAGCTGATCATCTGTTTCCGTGATAAAAACAGGAAAATGCTGGATGAACGCAGCATCTGTGGAGAGGGAAACAGTGTTAATGTTTTGAGTCCGTAGGATTCTTAGAACCATAGGATTTCTACAGTGGAGAAGGAGGCCATTTGGCCCATCGAGTCTGTGCCGACCCTCTGAAAGAGCACCCTACCTCGGCCCACACCCCTGCCCTAACCCCGTAACCCGACCTAACCTGCATGTCTTTGGACACTAAGGGACAATTAACATGGCCAATCCACCTAACCTGCGCATCTTTGGACACTAAGGGCAATTTAGCATGGCCAATCCACCTAACCTGCGCATCTTTGGACACTAAGGGACAATTTAACATGGCCAATCCACCTAACCTGCGCATCTTTGGACACTAAGGGACAATTTAACATGGCCAATCCACCTAACCTGCGCATCTTTGGACACTAAGGGACAATTTAACATGGCCAATCCACCTAACCTGTACATCTTTGGACACTAAGGGACAATTTAACACGGCCTATCCACCTAACCTGTACATCTTTGGACACTAAGGGACAATTTATCATGGCCAATCCACCTAACCCGCACATCTTTGGACACTAAGGGGCAATTTAACATGGCCAACCTGCACATCTTTGGACACTAAGGGACAATTTAGCACGGCCAATCCACCTAACCTGTACATCTTTGGACACTAAGGGACAATTTATCATGGCCAATCCACCTAACCTGCACATCTTTGGACACTAAGGGACAATTTAGCACGGCCAATCCACCTAACCTGTACATCTTTGGACACTAAGGGACAATTTATCATGGCCAATCCACCCAACCTGCACATCTTTGGGCTGTGGGAGGAAACCAACGCAGACAATCACCCAAGACTGGAATCAAACCCAGGTCCCTGGCGCTGTGAGGTAGAAGTGCCACCGTGCCACTCCTACAGAACTGAAGAGGGAGAGAAATGTATTGGATTTTATACTGTTAAAGAGGGGGTTGGGTGGGAGATAGGAGAGATGGCAGAAGATGTTTAGGGCTCAAAACCAACAGAGTGTTAATGGTAGTGTTTTTTAAAATGTTTTTATTGGTTTTACAATTCTTTACAGTGACATTTGTGATGGATTAACAATAATAAAAGCAAAGAAGAAAGAAAAACAGGAATCTACAAATGGAAATATTGAGGGACAGACAAACCAGGCTGGCACTGCCAGGGCACCCAGGTGGCACCAGGACACCCCCCTGCCCAAAGGGCATGCAGCTGGGGGCCTCCGATCCCCTGGGAGACTCACATGAGCACCGTTACATCTGGTCCCCATTTGTGGAGATAGTGCTGATTGGCGCTTGCCCGAGGTCTGAGAGGTGAAGGGGTTGAATCCCAAAGCCTCAGGTACCTCAGTAATCTGCACATTAGAGTAAGGCTTACTGTCTCGCTCGAATATGCAGATTTTCCAAAACAATCCCGCCCATTGTGGTCGGGATTCCCCTTGCAACATCTCATGAGTTGCCTTGAATCTCGCGAGGCGTTGTGAGCAGGGTCGATTCCGGGAGCGGGGTCTCCCGGCTTTCATTGGCCACGGTGCACCGCAGCGAGCTGCTTTTCCGGCGCAGCGTGGTCATTGGATCATGCCCACAGTCTCGCAGTCACATTCACACACACACAAACGCATTCGCACACGCACACACACACACACACAGACATACACACACACAAACGCAGTCGCACACACACACACACACACATAAACGCAGTCGCACACACACACACAAACGCAGTCGCACACACACACAAACACACACACACATACAAACACAGTTGCACACACACACACACAAACGCAGTTGAACACACACATACACACAAACGCAGTCGCACACACACAAGCGCAGTCGAGCACATACACAAACACAGTCACACACACACACACACACACACAAACGCAGTTACACACACGCAGTCGCACACGCACACACAAACGCAGTCGAGCACATACGCAAACGCAGTCACGCACACACACAAACGCAGTTGCACACACACATACACAAACGCAGTCGCGCACACACACACACCCACATGCAGTTGCACACACACACACAAACGCAGTCACACGCACACACACAAACGCAGTCGCACACACACATACACAAACGGAGTCGCGCAGACACACACACCCACATGCAGTTGCACACACAAACGCAGTCGCACACACACACAAACGCAGTCGCACAAACACACACACACGCAGTTGCACACACACAAACACACACAAATGCAGTCGCACACCACACACACAAACGCAGTCGCACACACACCCACACGGAGTCACACATACACAGACACAGACACACACACACCCACACGCAGTCGCACACACACACTCACATACACACACCACACGAATATGGATTAGAAAGCATCAGCTGAATGCTCCAAAGTAGAAACTGCCAGTGTGATTTTGTGAAATGTGCATTTCCCATGTCTCTCACCACTTGGAGTTCTGTAAAACATGGGATTACAAATGTTCAACCACAACACTATGGCCCGTCTAAAATCATGGAAATGGATTTCCACCTCAGCAACATTATCCTGTCCGATCATCTCCCTTCCTCCCACCTTGACTGAAATCTGTGGCGGGAGCTTTCTCTTTCTATAACGAAGTGCGAACTCAGGCGGAAGGACAGTGTTCTTCCCCTGGCTCCGCTGCAGCCCCCCCACCCCCCCGCAATACAGTCAACCAGGGAACCATCGCCACCCCCCCCCTCCCCGTGGACATAGGGAACACCCGCCACATACCTCCCCAACGAGTGTTTCTCTGGCACTGTCCCTGGCACTAAGGGGTAATTGCCGTGGGCAGTACCCAGGGTACACCAGAGGTAAGGGTGCGGGAACAGGAAGAGAAGCCATTGCCGGTGATTCTCGGGCTACGATTAGATAGATCAGAATGGAAGCAGGTGGGAGCCATCACACCCAGCTGGACAACAGTGGAGAGGGTGTTGGAGGAGGATGGGGATGGTCAATCCGTGTCAAAGGCTGCGGAACAGGGAGAGAAGGACAAAAATAAAAAAATAATATTTGAATGATTTGTCATCTGATTTATGATGGGAGCTCCATCTTAAGGAAGCCTCTGTTTATCAAAGAACTGTTAATAGAGCGTTACCTTGATGGGAACTTTTTGAATTTTGGTTTTCCTCAGTGGCTTTCTGTACTGAGGATTTTCCCTGGATTTCTGGTTGGTTTTTGTGACCAAACCTGTCAGGAATGTTGACGTTAATTTAAGAAAAAGGAATCACGAGGCCTCCAACTGTAAAGTTGGCATGTTACCTTAAATGCAATGTGACATAGTTGAACAGCTGCAAAATCTTAAAATGCCAGGGTAATCAGCTGGCACCAGTGCCCACAGCCTCCATTATGTATGCCAACCAGGTTATGGGCAATTGCCGCTGTAGGCTGTGCGTTAACACAGAGGGCATTGACTGCCCAATGTTACTGACCTGCTGTGGCGCGGGGAAGAGGAAGAGGATGGCATCAATTATCAAGTGGGCATCAGCTGCTGTGATCTTCTCCCGGCACCAACACTTGTCCGTTTGTCCTTCTCCACCTGTTAGATGACTTGGTGCCATCTTCTCAAGGTTATTAATGCATCCTGCTGTGCTTGCAAACGTATTTCATGGTGTGAAGAAATGAATATCGCTTTTGGTAACTTCGATTTGTATTTGTGTGTGTTGGGCATAAGGTTTAAGGTTGAAGTTGCTGTTTCATTTTGAAAAGTTGCCTGTACGTTTGTGGGTTTGTTTCGATGCCTGCATTGTAATGAGCTTTATCCAAAACAAATCGTTTTGGTGAGGAAATCGGTACTATTCCCATGGGCGCGATCCAGACCGCAATTTCCAGGCACTTTGAAAATTCCATCTCCCCCCACGTGAAAAACGCCGTGCCGAAGGATCTGATTCACCCACCCCGGGGGTCATCTGAGCATTTCAATGAAGCTCACATCTGTGCTGAGAGAGAGGTGGGCCTAGGGCCTCTGCTGAGAGAAAGGTGGGCCTGGGGCCTGTCCTGAGAGAGAAGTGGGACTGGGGCCTGTGATGAGAGAGAGGTGGGCCTTGGGGCTGGGCTGAGAGAGAAGTGGGCCTGGGGCCTGTGCTGAGAGAGAGGTGGGGCTGGGGCCTGTGCTGAGAGAGAAGTGGGACTGGGGCCTGTGCTGAGAGAGAGGTGGGCCTTGGGCCTGTGCTGAGAGAGAAGTGGGACTGGGGCCTGTGCTGAGAGAGAAGTGGGCCTTGGGGCTGGGCTGAGAGAGAGGTGGGCCTTGGGCCTGCACTGAGAGAGGTGGGCCCTGGGCCTAGGCTGAGAGAGAGGTGGGTCTGGGGCCTGTGCTGAGAGAGAGGTGGGCCTGGGGCCTGTGCTGAGAGAGAGGTGGGCCTGGGGCCTGGGCTGAGAGAGAGGTGGGCCTGGGGCCTGTGCTGAGAGAGAGGTGGGCCTGGGGCTTGTGCTGAGAGAGAGGTGGGCCTGGGGCCTGTGCTGAGAGAGAGGTGGGCCTGGAATGTGTACTGAGAGAGAGGTGGGCCTGGGGCCTGTGCTGACAGAGAGGTGGGCCTGGGGCCTGTGCTGAGAGAGAGGTGGGCCTGGGCTGGGAGAGAGGTGGGCCTGGGGCTTGTGCTGAGAGAGAGGTGGGCCTGGGCTGGGAGAGAGGTGGGCCTGGGGCTTGTGCTGAGAGAGAGGTGGGCCTGGGGCCTGGGCTGAGAGAGAGGTGGGCCTGGGGCCTGGGCTGAGAGAGAGGTGGGCCTGGAGTGTGTGCTGAGAGAGAGGTGGGCCTGGGACCTGTGCTGAGAGAGAGGTGGGCCTGGGGCTTGTGCTGAGAGAGAGGTGGGCCTGGGGACTGTGCTGAGAGAGAGGTGGGCCTGGGGCCTGTGCTGAGAGAGAGGTGGGCCTGGAATGTGTACTGAGAGAGAGGTGGGCCTGGGGCCTGTGCTGACAGAGAGGTGGGCCTGGGGCCTGTGCTGAGAGAGAGGTGGGCCTGGGCTGGGAGAGAGGTGGGCCTGGGGCTTGTGCTGAGAGAGAGGTGGGCCTGGGGCCTGGGCTGAGAGAGAGGTGGGCCTGGAGTGTGTGCTGAGAGAGAGGTGGGCCTGGGACCTGTGCTGAGAGAGAGGTGGGCCTGGGGCTTGTGCTGAGAGAGAGGTGGGCCTGGGGACTGTGCTGAGAGAGAGGTGGGCCTGGAGTGTGTGCTGAGAGAGAGGTGGGCCTGGGACCTGTGCTGAGAGAGAGGTGTGCCTGCGGCCTGGGCTGAGAGAGAGGTGGGCCTGGGACCTGTGCTGAGAGAGAGGTGGGTCTGGGGCCTGTGCTGAGAGAGAGGTGGGCCTGGGGCCTGTGCTGAGAGAGAGGTGGGCCTGGGGCCTGTGCTGAGAGAGAGGTGGGCCTGGGGCCTGGGATGAGAGATAGGTGGGCCCTGGGCCTGGGCTGAGAGACAGGTGGGTCTGGGGCCTGTGCTGAGAGAGAGGTGGGCCTGGGGCCTGGGCTGAGAGAGAGGTGGGCCTGGGGCCTGGGCTGAGAGAGAGGTGGGCCTGGGGCTTGTGCTGAGAGAGAGGTGGGCCTTGGGCCTGGGCTGAGAGTGAGGTGGGTCTGGGGCCTGGGATGAGAGAGAGGTGGGCCCTGGGCCTGGGCTGAGAGAGAGGTGGGTCTGGGGCCTGTGCTGAGAGAGAGGTGGGCCTGGGGCCTGTGCTGAGAGAGAGGTGGGCCTGGGGCCTGTGCTGAGAGAGAGCTGGGCCTGTGCTGAGAGAGAGGTGGGCCTGGGGCCTGTGCTGAGAGAGAGGTGGGCCTGGGGTCTGTGCTGAGAGAGAGGTGGGCCTGGGGCCTGTGCTGAGAGAGAGGTGGGACTGGGGCCTGTGCTGAGAGAGAGGTGGGCCTGGGGCCTGTGCTGAGAGAGAGGTAGGGCTGGGGCCTGTGCTGAGAGAGAGGTGGGCCTGGGGCCTGTGCTGAGAGAGAGGTGGGCCTGGGGCCTGTGCTGAGAGAGAGGTGGGCCTGTGCTGAGAGAGAGGTGGGCCTGGGGCCTGTGCAGAGAGAGAGGTGGGCCTGGAGCCTGTGCTGAGAGAGAGGTGGGCCTGGGGCCAGTGCTGAGAGTGAGGTGGGCCTGGGGCCTGGGCTGAGAGACAGGTGGGCCTGGGGCCTGTGCTGAGAGAGAGGTGGGCCTGGGGTCTTTGCTGAGAGAGAGGTGGGCCTGGGGCCTGTGCTGAGAGAGAGGTGGGCCTGGGGCCTGTGCTGAGAGAGAGGTGGGCCTGGGGCCTGGCTGAGAGAGAGGTGGGCCTGGGGCCTGTGCTGAGGGAGGTGGGCCTGGGGCCTGTGCTGAAAGAGAGGTAGGCCTGTGCTGAGAGAGAGATGCCTTGGGCCTGTGCTGAGAGAGAGGTGGGCCTGGGGCATGTGCTGAGAGAGAGATGGGCCTGTGCTGAGAGAGAGGTGGGCCTTTGCTGAGAGAGAGGTGGGCCTGGGGCCTGTGCTGAGGGAGAGGTGGGCCTGGGCCCTGTGCTGAGAGTGAGGTGGGCCTGGGCTGAGAGAGAGGTGGGGCTGCGGCCTGTGCTGAGAGAGAGGTGGGCCTGGGCTGAGGGAGAGGATGGCCTTTACTGAGAGAGAGGTGGGCCTGGGCTGAGAGAGAGATGGGGCTGGGGCCTGTGCTGAGAGAGCGGTGGGCCTGGGGCCTGCGCTGAGAGAGTGTGGGCCCGTGCTGAGAGAGAGGTGGGCCTGGGGCTTGTGCTGAGAGAGAGGTGGGCTTGGGGACTGTGCTGAGAGACAGCTGGGCCTGCGCTGAGAGAGAGGTGGGCCTGGGGCCTGTGCTGAGAGAGAGGTGGGTCTGGGGCCTGTGCTGAGAGAGAGCTGGGCCTGTGCTGAGAGAGAGGTGGGCCTGGGGCCTGTGCTGCGAGAGAGGTGGGCCTGGGTCCTGTGCTGAGAGAGAGGTGGGCCTGGGGCCTGTGCTGAGAAAGAGGTGGGCCTGGGGCCTGAGCTGAGAGAGAGCTGGGCCTGGGGCCTGTGCTGAGAGAGAGGTGGGCCTGGGTCCTGTGCTGAGAGAGAGGTGGGCCTGGGGCCTGTGCTGAGAGAGAGATGGGGCTGGGGCCTGTGCTGAGAGAGAGGTGGGCCTGGGGCCTGTGCTGAGAGAGAGGTGGGCCTGGGGCCTGTGCTGAGAGAGAGGTGGGCCTGGGGCCTGTGCTGAGAGAGAGGTGGGCCTGGGGCCTGAGCTGAGAGAGAGCTGGGCCTGGGGCCTGTGCTGAGAGAGAGGTGGGCCTGGGTCCTGTGCTGAGAGAGAGGTGGGCCTGGGGCCTGTGCTGAGAGAGAGATGGGGCTGGGGCCTGTGCTGGGAGAGAGGTGGGCCTGGGGCCTGTGCTGAGAGAGAGGTGGGCCTGGGGTCTGTGCTGAGAGAGAGCTAGGCCTGCGCTGAGAGAGAGGTGGGCCTGGGGCCTGTGCTGAGAGAGAGTTGGGCTTGGGGCCTGTGCTGAGAGAGAGGTGGGCCTGGGTCCTGAGCTGAGAGAGAGGTGGGCCTGGGGCCTGTGCTGAGAGAGAGGTGGGCCTGGGGCCTGTGCTGAGAGAGAGGTGGGCCTGCGCTGAGAGAGGTGGGCCTGGGGCCTGTGCTGAGAGAGAGGTGGGCCTGGGGCCTGTGCTGAGAGACAGCTGGGCCTGCGCTGAGAGAGAGGTGGGCCTGGGTCCTGTGCTGAGAGAGAGGTGGGCCTGGGGCCTGTGCTGAGAGAGAGCTGGGCCTGCGCTGAGAGACAGGTGGGCCTGGGGCCTGTTCTGAGAGAGAGGTGGGCCTGGGGCCTGTGCTGAGAAAGAGGTGGGCCTGGGGCCTGTGCTGAGAGAGAGGTGGGCCTGGGTCCTGTGCTGAGAGAGAGGTGGGCCTGGGTCCTGTGCTGAGAGAGAGATGGGCCTGGGGCCTGTGCTGAGAGAGAAGTGGGCCTGGGGCCTGTGCTGAGAGAGAGGTTGGCCTGGGGCCTGAGCTGAGAGAGAGCTGGGCCTGGGGACTGTGCTGAGAGTGAGCTGGGCCTGTGCTGAGAGAGAGTTGGGCCTGGGGCCTGTGCTGAGAGGGAGCTGGGCCTGGGGCCTGTGCTGAGAGAGAGGTGGGCCTTGGGCCTGTGCTGAGAGAGAGGTCGGCCTGGGGCCTGTGCTGAGAGAGGGGTGGGGCTGGGGCCTGTGCTGAGAGAGAGGTGGGCCTGGGGCCTGTGCTGAGAGAGAGGTGGGCCTGGGGCCTGTGCTGAGAGAGAGGTCGGCCTACGAGAGTAAAGTGAGCTGTCACTGTACCTTCATCCGGATGGCCAATCACAAGTGAGTTCTGTCTAGCCAAACCCTTGACCAGGCCATGTACTAAAACCATGTCCCTTACTTTGCAGGAACATCACGCAAACAGCCTGACCCACCCACCAGCCGGTCCCACCCTCGACACCACCTCGGAGCAGATCTCGGGGAAGGTCACGGATAAAGTGTCAAGACTCTTACCCACACCATCCACCATTGCAGAGACACCGCCTCAGTGGGTGACCTTAGCAGACAGGTTTCTGGGTCACTGTCTGGTGAGCACCACACAGCTTCGGATGCATATCAGCTGGAGAAAGGGATGTCCCAAGGATCGAACAGGTGGAGGTCTGCTGGATCCCAGGACTCAACCGGGACCTACGCCTGTGGATACGCTCATCCTTCAACTGATGGAAATGCAAATGCCGAGCTGGGAATACCAGGAGGAGGTGTCAACGACATTCCTGTGACTCCAAAGCTGAATGGAAGAATCCCAAAGTCTTCTGCCACAGGAGATAGTGCCAGCGATGCTTGGCACCCAGACCGACGCTGCAAGGGTGGCGTCCGCAGTGGAAAGCCTGGGACAAGAGGTCAGATGCATGATGGGAGAACTCCGAAGCATGTTTCTCTCGCCGAGGACTCTGGCTGTGAGCTTCAACTCTATGGTTCAGACAATGGTGAGCCTCCATGAGTGCCAACGCTAGAGGATGGCGGGGCTTCTGGAGCTCATTCCATCTGGCCCTCCGTCCCATGGAGTAACCCAGGCGCCCATGAGTACCCGGAGGGAAAAGGATCCATTTTCAAACTTGGGGGTCGCGGGTGTGTGTCGGGAGGGTTGCGTCCGTCCTTTGCGGCGCTCCCGATCGCGCAAATCCACGTGCAACAGCCACAGCAGCCAGCTGTGAATAACATCAGCTGCAAGTGGCCTTCAAAATGGCCGCAAACATGTAAAACAAACTGCGGCCGCAGTGCGCATGCACGCCTATGATCGGGCACGAATGCGCATTGCGGCCGCTTTTTTTAAAAACGGTCGCAGCTTTTTGTTTTACAAGTTCAGGGGGGTTTTATTCATTTATTTTATTAATTTCATTTTCATTTTTTCATTTATTTTATTCATTTTTTTTACAAGTTCGGGGGAGTTTTATTTGATCAAATTTTTAAAAATGCAGAACTTTGGACAGATGGAGACTCCATACTTTCCGACACTGGAAGGCTTCACCTTCATCCAACAGGTTCCATTGGAGGGGTGTCGTGTGAGTGTACCTTTAAGAAATCGGTATTTATAAATGGGTGTGTAAATAAATATCTGTCGTCAGAGTACCTTTAAGAAATGAGTCTTTATTACTGCAGTGATGTCAGAGAGTGGGTGGAGCTGCGCTGTCTGTCAGCTTTTTACTTTTGTTTTAGGCTGTTTGCTGCAGGGTGTGTTTCAGTTTCATTTTCAGAGCTGGATAGCTGCAGTCACAGCCAGAAGGTGTACTAGAGTCTCTCTTTGTCATCTAAAGACTGCAAATCGATCCTTTGGTGATTTAAAACTAATAACAGCAGTGACGTTAACCTGATGTGCTTCTGATAAAAGGTGTTTTAAGTCTTATGGATGTTAAAAGCAAAGCTTAACGGATTACTTAGTGTTTTTTTTTTTTTTAAATAATTTTTATTGAATTTTTCAAAATACAAACATTTTAACCCCCCCTACATTTACATTTAAATTATAACAAAACAAAGTCAAACCCCCCTACTTAACAAGAAAAAGAAAAAGAATCCCCCCCCCCCCTACCCGCGCATCCCCCCCTCCCCCCCCCCCCCCCCGCCGGCGAACCGACAGTCAGACCAACTTATCATTTCTAGCAGCGTCCTCGGGCAGGCCTTGCCCGTGCCACCGCCGCTACCGTACTTCCTTCGTCGTTTTCCCCCCTCCCCCCCCCCCCCCCTCCCCCCCCTCCCGCCCTCCCCTCCCCTCCCGGGTTGCTGCTGTCATGGCCTCAGTTTCTATCTCTGATCCAAGAGGTCTAGGAAGGGTTGCCATCGCCTGGAAAACCCCTGCACCGACCCTCTCAGGGCGAATTTGATCCTTTCCAATTGGATGAAGTTTGCCATGTCGTTTAACCAGGTGTTAACACTCGGAGGCCTTTCGTCCCTCCACTGAATCAGGATCCTCCTCCGAGCCACCAAGGACGCAAAGGCTAATATTCCAGCCTCCCTCGCCTCCTGTACCCCCGGTTCCACCCCAACCCCGAAGATCGCAAGTCCCCATCCTGGCTTGACCCTGGACCCCACCACTCTCGACACCGTCCCTGCCACCCCCTTCCAGAACTCCTCCAGTGCCGGACATGCCCAAAACATATGTGCATGATTCGCAGGGCTTCCCGAACATCTAATACACCTGTCTTCACCCCCGAAAAAACCGACTCATCCTTGTCCCCGTCATGTGGGCTCTATGCAGTACCTTAAATTGAATGAGACTTAGTCGCGCACATGACGACGACGAGTTAACCCTCTCCAGGGCGTCTGCCCATGTCCCGTCCTCTATCTGTTCCCCCAGCTCTAACTCCCACTTATCTTTCAGCTCCTCTACTGGTACCTCCTCCACCTCCTGCATAATCTTATAGATGTCCGAGATCTTCCCCTCCCCGACCCAGACCCCTGATAGCACCCTATCACTCACCCCCCTGTCGGGGAGCGCGGGGAACCCCGCTACCTGTCGTCTGGCAAATGCCTTCACTTGGAGGTACCTGAACGTGTTCCCCGGGGGGAGCCCAAATTTCTCCTCCAGCTCTCCCAGGCTCGCAAACCTCCCCTCTATAAACAAGTCCCTCAGTTGTCTAATACCCGCCCTCTGCCAGCTCTGGAATCCCCCTCCTGTGTTTCCCGGCGCAAATCTGTGGTTCCCTCTTAGTGGTGCCCCTATCAGACCTCCCACTTCCCCCCTGTGTCGCCTCCACTGCCCCCAGATCTTGAGGGTGGCCGCCACCACCGGGCTCGTGGTATACCTCGTGGGAGGGAGCGGCCATGGTGCCGTTACCAGTGCCCCTAAGCTTATGTTGCCGCAGGACGCCCTCTCCATGCGCTTCCAGGCTGCCCCCTCCCCTTCCATCATCCACTTTCGTACCATCGATGTATTTGCCGCCCAGTAATATCCTGAAAGGTTGGGTAACGCCAGCCCTCCACTATCCCTACTCCGCTCCAAAAAGACCCTTCTAACTCTCGGGGTGCCATGTGCCCACACATACCCCATGATACTACTCGTTACCTTCTTGAAAAAGGCCCTGGGGAGGAAGATGGGCAGACACTGGAACAAAAACAAGAACCTCGGGAGGACCGTCATTTTAACTGACTGCACCCTCCCTGCTAGCGACAGCGGCACCATGTCCCACCTCTTAAACTCCTCCTCCATCTGCTCCACCAGTCTGGAAAAGTTCAACTTGTGTAGGGTCCCCCAGTTCTTGCCACCTGCACCCCCAAATACCTAAAACTTTTAACTGCTCTTTTGAAGGGGAGCCTCCCAATTCCCTCCCCTTGGTCTCCCGGGTGTATTACAAAGACCTCACTTTTCCCCAGATTTAATTTATATCCCGAAAAATCCCCGAACTCCGCTAGTATCCCCATTACCTCCGGCATTCCCCCCTCCGGGTCTGCCACATACAACAACAAATCATCCGCATAGAGCGAGACCCGATGTTCCTCCCCTCCCCTTGTCAGTCCTCTCCACCCCCCTGAACCCCTCAGTGCCATCGCCAACGGCTCAATCGCTAATGCAAAGAGTAAGGGAGATAGGGGACATCCCTGCCTAGTACCTCGATGGAGCCCAAAATATTCTGACCTCCTCCCGTTTGTTACCACACTTGCCATCGGAGCTGAATAGAGCAGTTTTACCCACTTGATAAATCCCTCCCCAAACCCAAACCTTTCCAACGTCTCCCACAAGTATTCCCACTCCACCCTGTCAAATGCCTTCTCCGCGTCCAGCGCTACCACTATCTCCGCCTCCCCTTCCACTGCTGGCATCATAATCACATTTAACAATCTCCGAACATTTGTGTTAAGTTGGCGTCCCTTCACGAACCCCGTCTGGTCTTCATGGACTACCCCTGGCACACAGTCCTCTATCCTGGTTGCCAGGACCTTTGCTAACAGCTTGGCATCTACATTTAAGAGGGAGATAGGCCTGTAGGACCCGCACTGGACCGGGTCCTTGTCCCGCTTCAAAATCCAGGAGATCAGGGCCTGCGACATTGTTGGAGGCAGAACCCCCCCCTCGCGCACCTCATTGAAGGCTCGCACCAGCACTGGACCCACCAAGTCCACAAATTTCCTGTAAAACTCCACCGGGAACCCATCCGGCCCCGGCGCCTTCCCCGCCTGCATCTGGCCTATCCCTTTAATTAGCTCCTGCAGCTCTATCGGCGCCCCCAACCCTTCCACCAGCTCCTCCTGTACCTTTGGGAACCCCAATTTGTCGAGAAAGTTCTTCATTCCCCCTCTCCTCTTCGGCGGTTCAGACCTATACAATTCCCTATAGAAGTCCCTAAAGACCCTATTCACCTCTTGCCCCTTCTGCACTACATCCCCACCCCTCTCTCTCACTCCCCCAATCTCTCTGGCTGCATCTCGCTTACGAAGCTGGTGTGCCAGCATCCTGCTCGCCTTTTCCCCGTACTCATACGCCGCACCCTGCGCCCTTCTCCACTGCATTTCCGCCTTCCTAGTGGTCAGTAGGTCGAACCTGGCCTGCAAGCTACGCCGCTCCCTTAATAGCCCCTCCTCTGGCGCCGCCGCATATTTCCTATCTACTTCTAGGAGCTCCCCCACCAGCCTCTCCCTTTCCTGCCTCTCCTTCCTCTCTCTGTGTGCCCTTATGGAGATCAGCTCTCCTCTAATCACTGCTTTCAAGGCCTCCCAGACCGTCCCCACCTGCACCTCACCTGTGTCATTCGTACCCAGATAGTTCTCAATGCCCGTTCTCACCCTTCTGCACACCTCTTCGTCCGCCAACAGCCCTACATCCAGGCGCCACAACGGGCGTTGGTCCCGCGCCTCCCCCATGTCCACGTCCACCCAATGTGGTGCATGGTCCGATATCGCAATGGCCGAGTACTCCGTGTCCTGCACTCTCGGCATCAGCCCCCTGTTCAATACGAAAAAATCGATCCTAGAGTACACTCTGTGGACGTGGGAGAAAAAAGAATACTCCCTCGCCCTAGGCCTACCAAATCTCCATGGGTCTACCCCTCCCATCTGCTCCATGAACCCCCTTAACACCTCTGCCGCTGCCGGCCTCCTATTCGTCCTGGAACTCGATCTATCCAGCCCAGGGTCTAACACCGTATTAAAGTCCCCTCCCATGATCAGGCCCCCTGCCTCCAGTCCCGGGATGAGGCCCAGCAGGCGCCTCATAAAACCCGCGTCGTCCCAGTTCGGGGCATACACATTTACCAGTACCACACTCTCTCCCTGCAGCCTACCCCTCACCATCACGTACCTGCCCTCCTTGTCTGCCACCACCTCTGCCGCCACAAACGACACTCTCTTTCCCACCAAAATCGCCACCCCCCGGTTCTTGATATCCAAGCCTGAGTGGAACACCTGTCCCACCCACCCCCTTCTCAGGCGGACCTGATCTGCTACCCTCAAATGAGTCTCCTGCAGCATTGCTACATCAGCCTTCAGTCCCTTCAGGTGTGAGAAGACCCTTGATCTTTGACCGGCCCATTCAGCCCCCTTACGTTCCACGTGATCAATCGGGTCGCAGAGCGACCCGTCCCTACTCCCTGTCGATTAGCCATGTCTTGTCCCTTGCTCGCCCCGGGTCATCCCTTCTTTTCTGACCCGCTTCCCATAGCGATGGCCCCCCCCCCCCCCACCCCCCCCGGCTCTCCCCTTCTCGTCCCTGGTCTTTCTAGCAGCAACCCGGTGTCCCCCCCCAGTCCCCCCCCCCTTCCCCCCCCCCCCCCCCCCCCCCCCCCTGGCTAGGACCCCTCCTAGCCGCGATGTACCCCACATCGTACTCCCGAGAGTCAGCTGGTCTCCGCTGACCCGGCTGCTCCTGCCACATTCCGACTCCTCCCGGTTCACCCCATCTGCGCCCGTGAAAGATCCCCTTAAAACCCCCGAGAAAGACCCGCATAATCAACCCGCTCCCCCCCGTCCCGTCTCCCCAACTTAACGATATAAATACAAATACCCAATGGCAACTAAATACATAAATACTTAACTACATACTTAAATAACAAAATAATTAACTAACTCTCAACTAACCGCGTGCCCAACCATCACCCTCCATCAAGCAGTATAAATAACCGCAGATAACCATAACCCGAAAAGAAAAAAAAGGAACCAAAAAACCCCCCAAGCACCCAAAGAAAAAGGGTAGGAGGGGTAAATAACTAAGGGAAATTGGAAACGGGAGAAATCACCCCATAAGAAGCCAACGACCCACAATAGAGATTTCAACAGTACAAATATACAGAAACACCCAACAACTCGAAACCTTCAAAATATTCAGAAAAGTCAACCGTTCGAGAAAAAACACCCCAAACACTCCACGAAACTGTTACCCAGTTCCGACCTGGCCTGAAAAAGAAAAGGGCCACTTGCACAATCAAGAGTCCCCCGGCGGCTACGACCGCCGGTGCTCCCAGGTTTTAGTTCGTGTCCAACTTTTCCTCTTGTACAAAGGTCCAGGCCTCCTCTGGGGACTCGAAATAATGATGTTGGTCCTTGTAGGTGACCCACAAGCGCGCCGGTTGCAACATTCCAAATTTGATCTTTTTCGCGTGTAACACCGCCTTTGTCCGGTTGTACCGGGCCCGCCGCTTTGCCACCTCCGCACTCCAGTCCTGGTACACCCTTACCGTCGAGTTCTGCCACTTGCTGCTTTTCTCCCTTTTAGCCCACCTCAGGACTTTCTCTCGATCACTTAGCCGCTGGAACCGCACCAGCACCGCCCCTCGGGGGCTCGTTTGCCCTAGGCCTCCTGGCCATGACCCGGTATGCCTCTTCCAATTCCAGGGGCGCCGGACCGGCCCCTTCCCCCATCAGGGAGCTCAACATCTCCGCCACATATCCCGGGAGATCCGACCCCTCCAGGCCTTCTTCCAGGCCCAGGATCCTCAAATTTTTCCCTCCTCATCCGAGTGTCCAGCTCCTCGAAGCGGCTCTGCCACTTCGTGTGGAGTGCCTCGTGCGCCTCCACCTTTGCCCCGATGACTGTGGCCTCCTCCTCCCTCGCGGCCATCTCCTGCTGCAGATCTTTAATCGACGCCTCTTGGATCGCCTGGCTCCCACCAACCTGGTGGCCGTCGCGTTCATGGACTCTAAGAGTTCCACTTTCATCTCCGTGAAAAAACGGAGGAGAGCGGCCTGCTGCTCCTCCGCCCATTTCTTCCACTCCTCCGGTGCACCGCCGGCCGCCATTTTGATTTTCTTCCCCCGCTTTTTTTGGGGAGCTGCTGCCGTTTTTCTTGCCGCTCCACTCCGGGTACCGACCATAAAATCGGTCTAGTTCTCCTCAGGGGACCTTCCCCCACCGGGATTCGTTTTTTCAGCGCCGTTGGGGCCCTCCAATTGGCCCAAAAACACCTTTGTTGCAGGAGCTTCCAAATGTGCGGCTTAGCTAGTCATAGCCGCAACCGGAAGTCTCGGATTACTTAGTGTTGTAGTCTTTGGGGGTTGTATTCTAATTGATGGTTGCTAAGTGGTTTACTGTATGTTTTAAGAAGGTTAACTTGAGTTCATAGAATAAATATTGTTTTGCTTTAAAAAATACTTTTCCATTTCTGCTGTACCACACCTGTAGAGTGGGCCGTGTGCTCCCCATACCACAATCTATTCAAAGTTGTGGGTCAGGTGAACTCCATGCAGGTGAACTCCATGATACACTTTGGGGTTCTCTAAACTCTGGCCCATAACAGGAGCGTGTATGAGGGCCAAGGGGACCAGCGTGGGTCACGAAGGTCGGCCGGGTTGGGTCCCGAAGGTCGGCCGGGTTGGGTCCCGAAGGTCGGCCGGGTTGGGTCCCGAAGGTCGGCCGGGTTGGGTCCCGAAGGTCGGCCGGCGTGGGTCCCGAAGGTCGGCCGGCGTGGGTCCCGAAGGTCGGCCGGCGTGGGTCCCGAAGGTCGGCCGGCGTGGGTCACGAAGGTCGGCCGGGTTAGGTCCCGAAGGTCGGCCGGGTTGGGTCCCGAAGGTCGGCCGGGTTGGGTCCCGAAGGTCGGCCGGCGTGGGTCACGAAGGTCGGCCGGGTTGGGTCCCGAAGGTCGGCCGGGTTGGGTCCCGAAGGTCGGCCGGGTTGGGTCCCGAAGGTCGGCCGGCGAGGGTCCCGAAGGTCGGCCGGCGTGGGTCCCGAAGGTCGGCCGGCGTGGGTCACGAAGGTCGGCCGGCGTGGGTCATGAAGGTCGGCCGGGTTGGGTCCCGAAGGTCGGCCGGCGTGGGTCACGAAGGTCGGGTGGTTGGTACAAATGTGTCCCTAGAAAAAATGTTTGAAGAACACTGCACTGGAGCACAGCTCAGGGCCTTCCACCCTGGATACCCTGCGACAACCCAGCCAATCTGAATCCCCCCCCTCCCTGAGACCGGCGAAACTCAGGCACAGTGTTTTTGAACATGGTGACAGGACAACACCAGTCCCACCCGGAAATAGGCCGGGGCCCTGCAGTTCCTGGCCCTCCAGAGGATCCTCAGGCAACACGGTGTGGAAGGCAGCAGGCCACCTCCATCTCTGATGTGCATCCTGGGAACACACCCAGATATCGTGGGCGAAGATGTGTGAGGAGTTGTTGGGGCAGAATGTGGGCACAGGTGAAGGTACGCACAGGTAGTTTGGGGGCATTCTCACTTGTTAAACCTGGACATGTGACCGAATTAAATATTATTGTTCTTCACCACCTCGACGCCTCACATTCTTTAACCCTCCTCCCAGTGGCAGAACGCTTCTCATCGGGACACTGTTCTCAGTGGCCCTCAATGTCCACCCTCTCAGTGAGAATGTTTCAATCGCAGTGATCGGCCTCAGGCATGAATCAGCGAACCCAAGACCCTCATCCCTAATCCCCTCGAGAGCTAAGGGACAAAGGAATGTGGTGTCGCACCTCAGTCAGACATGAGCCGGGGAGTCAGCGTGCTGGCAGTAGACAGACAGGAGTCAGACATAAACAGTTGCTGAGGAGCATCACAGGCCATTCCTCCCTTCGAGTTGTCACCACCCTCCTGAATTGACCGTGTAGCAGGCACTCAAGGACACCCAGCCCCAACACCCTGCTGAGTATGATCTTGGCCAACATCTTCTCCTGGGTTGCAGAGGGGTCATGACCTCCTGGGGGAAGGGGGGGGGGGACATGCTGTTGGTCAACAAATTAGTCCTCCTTCATGAAGCGGGAAACCACGACAATGCGGGAGACCTCGCGGGGCTGTGATTGGAGGACCCCATCAGACGCTACGGGCAGTGGAACCGTATCTTTAACGGGCTGATGCATCACTCGATTACAGATCAGGAGATGGGGTGACACTGACCATCATTGTATCTGGCCTCCGCTGCGGCCTCCGCAGTTGCGTCATCAACCACGACCTGAGGAGAATCCCTTGTCTCCAATGAGCCATCCCTGCAGCCTGGAGTGTCCCTCGAAGATCCAGGGATCTGCGATTGGCTGAGGATGTAGCTGTCATGCACATTCCCTGGAAAATGGGCACATACATGTGCATGAAGCATGACTGGTGGTCACATATCAACTTCATATTGAGGTTGTGCAATCCCTTCCTGTTCATGAAGGGGATTCCCTGGTGCCCCGGGCGTGGGGAGTGCCGTTGATCGCCCCCTGAACCTGTGGCAACCTGACATTTGGAGTCTGTGCACCTCCAGCTCAGTTAGAATGGCCAGGGTCAACTGGATAGTGATGACCGGCTTGGGGGCCAACAAATCTTCACTGGCAGGCATTGGGGTCCGACGCATAGCATAGCCTTGTGATCCCGTGTTTCCAAGCATTTAGCCTGAAACCCTGAGTACTCATCCCATTCCTTGACTTTGATTTGTTTTTGCATCCCAGCCACAAAGCCAATGTGCCGAGTGGACAGGGAAAACCCTTAATCCATCTCAATGCTTACTCCAAAAACCAATTCAAATTGAAGCCAATTCATGGTCTCCACACGAGAGACACACAAGATCCAAGGCGGCAAGAAGAGACGTCGCACCTCATCCTGGGCTTGATCTGACGCTTCATCGAACTGAGAAAAACAGACCCTACACTTGATCTTCGCCAGAATTGTGGGCAACTAACATTGTTTTAAAAAAAATAATATTTTATTAAGGTATTTGAAAAATTTTATAACATGGTAAAATAAACATTTCCCCCCCAGCCCAATCTTCGCACACCCCAACCATACAACAACAATCCGCCCCCCCCTCCCCCCCATGAACGGCTGCCACCTCAGGGTGAACCCGACCATTGACCCTCTTCAGGCGAACTTTATCTTCTCGAGACTAAGAAACCCAGCCATGTCACTAACCCAGGTCTCTACACTCGGGGGCTTCGAGTCCCTCCACATTAACAAGATCCATCTCCGGGCTACCAGGGAGGCAAAGGCCAAGACGTCGGCCTCTTTCGCTCCCGGCTCTTCCGACACTCCAAAGCTCGTCACCTCCGGACTCGGCACCACCCGTGTTTTTAGCACCGTGGACATTGCCTTAGCAAAACCCTGCCAAAACCCTCTAAGCTTCGGGCATGCCCAAAACATGTGGACATGATTTGCTGGGCTTCCCACGCACCTCACACACCTATCCTCTACCCCGAAATACTTGCTCATCCGAGCCACTGTCATGTGTGCCCGATGGACTACCTTGAATTGTATCAGGCTGAGCCTGGCACATGATGGGGATGTATTAACCCTGCTTAGGGCATCCGCCCATAGACCCGCCTCTGTCTCTCCTCCTAGCTCGTCCTCCCACTTGCCCTTAAGCTCCTCCACCGGAGTTTCCTCCGCCTCCGAAAGCTCCTGGTAAATATCTCAAACCTTCCCCTCTCCCACCCAGGTACTGGAAACTACTCTATCCTGTACCCCCTGTGGCGGCAGCAGCGGAAAGGCCGAAACCTGCTTTCTCAGGAAGTCTCGCACCTGCAAATACCTAAACCCGTTCCCTGCTACCCGTTCCCTGCTGGCAATTCAAATTTATCCTCCAAGGCTTTCAAGCTGGGAAAGCTCCCATCTATAAATAGATTCCCCATCCTTCTAATTCCTGCCCTTTGCCAGCTCCGGAACCCACCATCTAGCCTACCCGGTACAAACCGATGCTTATTATAAATCGGGGTCCAAATCGATGCTCCCTCCACTCTCTTATATCTCCTCCATTGCCCCCAGATTCTCAGAGCTGCCACCACCACCGGACTTGTGGAGTATCGGGCCGGCGAGAACGGAAGAGGTGTCATTACCAATGCTCCCAGACTGGTGCCTTTACATGACGCCGCCTCCATCCGCTCCCACGCCGACCCCTCCCCCACTACCCACTTCCTAATCATGGCTATATTAGCCGCCCAGTAGTAATTGCAGAAGTTCGGCAGCGCCAACCCACCCTCCCCCCAACTGCGCTCCAGCAACACTTTCTTCACTCGCGGGGTTTTACCCGCCCACACAAAGCCCAAAATAACCTTATTCACCCGCTTGAAAAGGGCCCTTGGGATGAAGATGGGGAGGCACTGAAAAACAAACAGAAATCTGGGGAGGACCGTCATTTTCACAGTCTTGTACCCTCCCTGCCAGTGATAGCGGGAGCATGTCCCAATCTCTTAAAGTCCCCTTCCATCTGTTCTAGCAACCGGGATAGGTTTAACTTGTGCAGTGTCTCCCATTCTCGGGCCACGTGGATTCCCAGATAGCGAAAGCTCTTCCCTACCATTCTAAGCGGCAGCTCTCCCAGTCTCTTCTCCTGTCCTCTTGCCTGGATTGCAAACATCTCGCTTTTCCCCATGTTCAATTTATACTCTGAAAAATTGCCAAATTCCCCCAAGATTCGCATTACTTCCCCCATCCCCTCCAACGGGTCTGAAATACACAAGAGCAGATCATCTGCATAAAGCGAGACCCGGTGCTCCACTCCCCCCCCCCCCCCCCCCCTCCCCCACCCCTCGAACCAGCCCTTTCCAGTTCCTAGAGGTTCTTAACACCATGGCCAATGGCTGTATGGCCAGAGCAAACAGTAATGGGGAGAGGGGGCACCCTTGCCTCGTCCCTCGGTGTAGTTTAAAATACCCCGACCTCAGCCGGTTCGTACGCGCACTTGCTACTGGTGCCTGATAGAGTAACTGCACCCAGTCAATGAAGCCCTCACCAAACCCAAACCTTACCAGTGCCTCCCACAGGTAATTCCACTCCACCCAATCAAAAGCCTTCTCCGCATCCATCGCTACCACCACCTCCGCCTCCTCTCCTTCTGAGGGCATCATAATAACATTAAGAAGCCTTCGAACATTGGCCATGAGTTGCCTGCCCTTTACAAATCCCATTTGGTCTTCCCCTATCACCGCCGGGAGACAGTCCTCTATCCTTGTGACCAGTATCTTAGCCAGCAGTTTGGCATCCACATTCAGTAGAGAAATCGGCCTGTATGACCCGCATTGCTCCGGATCCTTCTCCCGTTTCAGGATCAATGAAATCGAGGCCTGCGGCATTGTTGGGGGAGAACTCCATTCTCTCTTGCTTCGTTAAATGTCCTCACAGCAGTGGGCTCAATATCTCTGAAAACCTCTTATAGAATTCCACCGGGTAGCCGTCAGGCCCCGGAGCCTTGCCCAACTGCATGCCCTCCAGCCCCTTGTAGCCGTCAGGCCCCGGAGCCTTGCCCGACTGCATGCCCTCCAGCCCCTTGATTATTTCCTCAATCTCTATTGGGGCTCCCAGCCCCTCCACCAGGTCCTCCTCCACCCTCGGGAACCTCAACTGATCCAGAAATTGCCTCATCCCCTCCACCCCAGCCGGGGGTTCCGACTCATATAATTTACTATAAAAGTCCTTAAACACCTCGTTCAACCCCGCTGGGCCCAGGACAGTATTCCCGCCTCTACTCTTTACTCTCCCTATCTCCCTGGCCGCCTCCCTTTTCCTGAGCAGCTGCGCCAACATTCTGCTTGCCTTTTCCCCGTACTCATAGATCGGCCCCCATTGCCTTCCTCAACTGTTCCACCGCTTTCCCTGTGGTCAACAGCCCAAACTCCGCCTGTAGCCTCCGCCGCTCACTCAGTAGCCCCACGTCTGGGGCCGCCGAGTATCTCCTGTCCACCTGGAGTATCTCCTCCATTAATCTATCCCTCTCAGCCCATTCCACCTTTTCTCTGTGGGCCCGTATCCCTCTCAGCCCATTCCACCTTTTCTCTGTGGGCCCGTATCCCTCTCAGCCCGTTCCACCTTTTCTCTGTGGGTCCGTATCCCTCTCAGCCCGTTCCACCTTTTCTCTGTGGGTCCGTATCCCTCTCAGCCCGTTCCACCTTTTCTCTGTGGGCCCGTATCCCTCTCAGCCCGTTCCACCTTTTCTCTGTGGGCCCGTATCCCTCTCAGCCCGTTCCACCTTTCTCTGTGGGGTCCATATCGAGGTTGATTCCCCTCTGACCACTGCCTTCAAGGCTGCCCAGACCCTCGCTGCAGAGACCTCCCCCGTATCATTTGTTACCAGGTAGTTCTGGATGGACTTGTTAACCCGCCCACAGACCGCCTCGTCCGCTAGCAACCCCACATCCAGTCTCCACAGCGGGCGTTACCCTCTCTCCACACTAACCCGTAGATCCACCCAGTACGGGGCATGATCCGACACTGCGATTGCCGAGTACTCAGTATCCACCACCTCCGGTATTAGCGCCCTGCTCAGAACAAAAAAGTTGATGCGAGAGATATTACCTTGTGGACATTTGAGAAAAAGGAAAACTCCTTTGTCCTCGGCTGTGCAAACCTCCATGGGTCTCCTTCCCCCATCTGTTCCATAAACCCCTTCAATTCCTTTGCCGCAGCCGGCCTCCTCCCTGTCCTGGATATTGACCGGTCCAATTCCGGATCAATTACTGTGTTAAAGTCTCCTCCCATAATCAGGTTATGTGACTCTAAGTCTGGGATCTTACCAAAGATCCGCCTCATAAATTCCACATCGTCCCAATTCGGAGCATATATGTTCACAAGTACCACCCACACCCCCTCCAGCTTCCCACTCACCATTATATACCTACACCCTTATCTGACACGATTCTCCCTGCCTCAAATGCCACTTGTTTGCTGATCAAGATCGCTACCCTCCTGGTCTTTGAGTCCAGCCCTGAGTGGAATACTTGGCTGACGCACTCCTTCCTCAATCCAGTCTGATCTGTAAACCTTTAGGTGTGTCTCTTACAGCATTGCCACGTCCGCCTTCAGTTCCTTCAAATGCACGAACACACGAGCCCTCTTGACTGGCCCATCCAGTCCTCTCACGTTTCATGTGATCAGCCTGGACAGGGGTCTTCCAACCCCCACCCCCCCAAGTAGCCATCACCCTTTTTAGGCCAGCCTCGAGCTTGCGCCCTCCGCTTCCTCGAGCCCCCCCTCGGTCTGTCGCCGTTCCCGACCTCCCATTTGTCCCCTGGTAGCAGTTCCTCCCCTGTCAGCAAAGCAGCTCCCCCCTCCCTCCCCCCTAGCAACAACACTAGAAACCCAATCCCCCAAGTCAAGCTCCAGCTTAACACCTGCTCACCCCCACTGCGCTTCCGAGAGTCAGCAGACCCATGCTGACTCGATAGCTCCCGCCCCTGGCACCAAGCAGTCTGTCTCTCTATTGTTTTCTCGCCTCTCCCCCCCACATGAATAAACATTTTAAAAGTATCACATTCCCCAGTAAACAAACAACAGGAAAAACAGTGAATAAGCAGTCACTTTTGAAAAGTAGTCACCCAAAAAGCAGAACCAAATTCAAAGCCCATCCCCCCCTCTAACAAGGTTCCCTGCAAGACAGATTAACCTTGAACCATCCACACAGCCCATTATTTCACGTAGAGCTACTTCAATTTTTACAATCCAGCACCACAAATCGCTGCCACAGTACTTCTCCAAGGCTTCAGCGTCTTTTAATTCGCCTCCACCTTCATTTCTTTAATAAAGGTCCATACTTCGTCTGGCGTTTCAAAGTAGAAGTCCCGTTCCTCATGTGTGACCCACAGGCGGGCTGGGTACAGCATCCCAAACTTCACCCCCTTAAGAGGGTAGTTTTTGTCCGATTGAACCCACCTTGCCTCTTGGCCAAATCCGCTCCCAGGTTCTGATAAATGCGCAACTCACAGTTCTCCCACTTGCTGCTCCGTTCTTTCTTGGACCACCACAAAACATGTTCCTTGTCCATGAAACGGTGAAAACGTGCCACCATGGCCTTCGGCGGCTAGTTCACTCTGGGCTTCCTCGCGAGGGCTGTGTGCGCTCTGTCTAATTCCAGAGGCCGAGGGAACGCCCCAGCCCCCATCAACTTCTCCAACATGTCCGTCTCAGGCCCTCACATCCGATCCCTCACTGCCTTCAGGGAGGCCAACAATTCTGAGATTCTGCCTCCTGGACCTATTCTCCAGGTCCTCCAGCTTCTCCTGCATTCTTTCCTGGCGGTCGTTCATCATCCCCCACCTTGTTTCCAGCACGGTTATATACTCCTCATGCTTGGACAACTTTTGTTCGACCTCCTGGATCGCTCTCCCGTGGGTTTCCTGATTCTGAACCACTTGATCAATCAAAGCCATAATCGGGTCCAGCGTGTCCTTCTTCAGCTTGGCAAAGCAATCCTCGAAAAACTTCACCAGCTGCTCCGTCGACCACTGTGCCGTCTCCCCATGGCCTTTGCCCTCTGCCATGGTGTCCCGTGTTGCCGGCTCTGCTTGCATCTCCCTTATAGGACTTTGTCGTCTCACACGGCCACTTCTGGTCCAATTCTCCATTCATCGGAGGGGGATTTCTCCTTACTGTGTCACTCTTCACTGCTTTATCCCATAAAATCCGGGGGGGAAAAAACGGGGGGAAAAGGTCCAAAAGTCCGTTCCAGGCCGGAGCTATCAAATGTGCGACCTACCCTCCATGGCTGCCACCGGCAGCTGACATTGTTAAGGGTTAATTCTTGATGGCCGATTAGTTTGATGAGCATGAGTTTTAGGAATGTTAAAGGGTCAACTGCTTTCTGCTGCAGGGAGGGGCAATGCTAATAGGCACTCTCTCACTTGGGCTGCGTCATTCTGAGATCTCATTGCCGTCATGCCTGAACTTTAAGCCTCCAGAGGTGCAACCTGATGCCCCCGACAGTTGCCTCTTTCTCTCACACCTCCTGACCCTCCGTCCAAGCCCCCGACCCCCCCCTTCCAAACTCCCAAAACCCCGAGCCCCTCCGTACACACCCGACCCCCCTCTCTGTCCTCTCCAGCGCTGGTCAGCAGACTCTGTCCGCTTGGACCCCCCACGTGCTCAGTGGAGACAGTGATGCCCACCTCCTTCTGCCCTCTCGTAGGGTATGGTGCCCACCTCCTTCTGCCCTCTCGTAGGGTATGGTGCCCACCTCCTTCCGCCCTCTCGTAGGGTATGGTGCCCACCTCCTTCCGCCCTCTCGTAGGGTATGGTGCCCACCTCCTTTCGTCCTCTCGTAGGGTATGGTGCCCACCTCCTTCCGCCCTCTCGTAGGGTATGGTGCCTACCTCCTTCCTCCCTCTCGTAGGGTATGGTGCCCAACTCCCGTTTTTAATGAGCAGCAGTAAGACATCTCGCCTGATCGTTGGGGAGATTCGACAGCACATAAAAGGCCCTTCTGCCCATCCCATTTGTGCCCGTCAAAAACACCCACCTAACTATTCTAATCCCATTTTCCAGCACTTAGCCCATAGCCTTGTCTACCCTGGGATTGCAAGTGGCCATCTAAATACTTCTAAAATGTTATGAGGGACGCTGCCTCCACCACCCTCTCAGGCAGCGAGTTCTAGACTCCCATCATCCTCTGGGTAAAAAGGTTTTTCCTCAAATCTCCTCTAAACCTCCTGCCCCTCACCTCAAATCTCTGCCCCCAGGTTATTGACCCCTCCACCAAGGGGAGAAGTTTCTTCCTGTCTACTCTATCTGTCCCTCATAATTCTATACGTGTCAATCAAGTCCCCCCCTCAGTCTCCTGTGCTCCAAGGAATAACGTGATGATGGGCAGTGTGAGGGTGCTTCCTGTTGATTCCATTATTTCCCCTTTCTTTTGTTTTGCCGTTATTATTTTTGATCCATGGATGATTAATGGCCAAAATCACAAGCCTGGCCCTTCAACTGTTTCTCCAGTAGAAAAAGACTAGACTGAATGATTCAGACTTAATTTCGCTAAGACCCTTGCGGGGAGCAGAGGGGAGCGGGTCATTCTTTTAGGCGGCGTCAGCGTTGCACTTGCACCATTCTCAAGCCCGAGTACCATCCAGTGCTGCAACCAGATGTGACGCTTTCGATTTTCTGAACTTTGTAGAGATGTTCGAAAAGTTGGCGCTGTAGATGCCAAGGGCAAGGGCTGAGGTATCGATATTACCCATCATGCTCGTGCTGATACGGGAGTGGACACATCAGGTGGAATTTAATGTTCTGCCCCCCGGAAGAGAGTTTGGTGACAGGGAGAGCAACTAAGCGGGCAGGAGGGCGAGAGGTGGGCACCTCATGTTCGGCCTTCCAATCCTTCCACTCTGCCCCCAGTTGAAACCCTTAAGGGCCTCATCCCGCCTTTGCTGGTTCGCCTTTGGGGTCCTGGGTGGGTAAGCAGAGGGATGTGGTGGGGGAGGCTCCTCAGCTCTCGAGGGACCCAGCATCGGGAAATAGGGGGAGGGGGGAGCCTGCTAAAAACCAGCCTCCCCTGCCCCCTCTGCTGAATCCTTTCCCGCCTTCACTGACCTGTTTGCCTGGCATCCAGCACTGATCCTGAGCCTCTGTGCTGCAGTACCAGCATCAGCCATTGCACCTCCTTGGCGCTGGTGAGTACTGAGAGCAGGCAACCTCTGATTGGCTGGTAGCTTGGGATCCTTGATCCAGGAAAAGGCCCACCACTGAAAAGGCCCTTTATTTGGAATGACTCCAGCTGCCATTAATTACCACCCTTAATATTAAATTAAGTGCACAAACAGAAGATGGAAGTGGTCATTCTTCAGATGAGTTAGTTTTGGCTGGCTATCCAACTGCAGCGGCATCACAATGGAGTCCCATTTTTGGCCTCACCTGCCCCACACACTTTGCTGCTTGGGGCCCTAGGGAGGTATTTAGACCTGCATCATTGACAGGTCTTTCCTCTCTTTAGCCGAAAGGCACTGTAGTTATTTGCAGTTCAGCTGGCCTGAAAGCTGCACCGACCAGGGATGGAGCCTGAGGCCTTCCTAAGCTGCGGGCTCAGATCCACACTGGAAGATAGGACCACGCTGGCTTTGGTGTGCTTGCTGTCTGCTCCACCGGGCAGGTTAAAATTGCGACTGATCGGTTCCCAATTGCAGCCGCACAGGAAACTAATTTCTTGACCACAAACCCCATTCCCTTGCTCCCTTCCATTCTCACGGTTTATTATCAGGCCCAGTTTCAGACGCCTATTTTAAAGATGCCATGATACAGTCAGCCCTTGTGACTTTGAACTAATTTAGGTAGAGTATCTCAAATCCAGCAACCTCAAGACCGAGGCTGCACCGGATTTCAGGCATTGCGGTTCTTCCATCGGGCGGGTCGAGCCATGGGCAGTTCAAGTCAAGGATGGGGGTCAAAGGTCACTTGGGTCATTTGAAGTGCGCAAAGCGGCAACGCCTATCTGAATTGTCCAGGTGAATTATGTTTTTAGATTTGACTCAAAACTGACGGAGGGAACATCACAAAAGTGTTCAGTTTCGGACAATCCCAGATTTGAGATGCTGCCCCTGGGAAGTGATGATTCAGAGCAGAATTGTTAATCACAGCTCAGCGTGAATACGTAACTTGTGGGTTCTGAGAATCGGAAAAGTAGCCGGGATGGGGAATACAGCAAACGCGGCTCGAACTGTGACGTCTACCTGCTCTCAGAATCAGTCTTTATTATTTGGCGAATGTGACATAAAAGGATTTTTAAAATATCACTAGAAATCGTGCAGGTGCTGCCACCTTCCCCAGCCAAATCTACTGGCATATTCAACCATGGGTGGCAGACCTTTCCTTGCACCCTTATGTAGCACCTTTGTAAGGCTCCCTCCTGTTTATTCCCTATTTCCCCTTTCTTTTATTTTGCTGTTATCATTTTTGATCCATGGATTATTAATGGACATGCGTCTTTAAGTCAAGCAGCTGAATGAACGAGGAATTCAGAAGTTACAGGAGAGAACACTCTGCTAATCTCTGCTCGTCTGAACAGGAGACCCCAGACTTTTCGGCACCAAAGAGAGATGGGGTGGGACTCGGTTTGATTGATTAGTTAGTAGCCAATGAATTGGCCAAAAAGGCCATACTCTGACCGGTAACAGGCGGTGATTGGATCTTATCCCAGTGGGATCATTTTCAGAGATCCAAGAACCGCAGTTTGACTCTTGGAGGTAGAGGGACAAGAACTCTCTCTCTCCTCCGTGTTTTCCTCCGGAAAAAGCTATGAGTGCTGTATTTCTGAAGCTGCAGAGTGGGATAAAGGGATATGGGGAAAAGGCGGGGAGGTGGATTTGAGGAAGAGATCAGCCATGATCTGATTAAATGGCGGAGCAGGCTCGAAGGGCTGAATTGCCCACTTCGGCTCCTAATTCCTATGTTCCTGCCAGATGAAATCTGGGCAGCTTTGGTATAATCCGCCAAACAGTGTGAGACAAAACATTTTTTTTTAATAGCTGGGGGAAGCATGAAACTTGTTTATCTTTCAGGAAGACTGCTGGCAGTTTGAACAGGATGGTCCAGACTTGGTGGCACCAAATAGAAAGAGAGATGGGGTCGGACTCAGTTTGATTGATTGGCCGGTGGCCAATGAATGAGCCCAAAAGGCCGCACTCTGTCCGGTAATGGGTGCTGATAGGATCCTATCCCAGTGGAATGATTTTCAGAGTTCCAAGGAGTTTCTTTTTGATTCCTGGTAGATTGGAGAGAAGATCCTTCTTTTTCTCCTCCATGTTCCTCTCCAGAAAGCCTGTAGGTGCTGCATTTTTAAACCTACAGGGTGCCTGACTGAATCTGTCCACAGGAAAACCATTACAGGCTGAAAACAAAGACCAGAACTTGCTACTCTCTGGAAAAGCTCAGACTGCTGTACTTCTGAAGTTGCAGACAACCTGGATGAATGAATCTACAGAGAAAACCATTACAGGCTGCGGACAGAGACTTTAACCTGCACGCTTGCTGTGAAGGAGGGTGTGCTAAATAAGCTGAAACAAAGAATGTTTTCCTTCCCTTCTGATTTTTACCCATTTCTACCCTCTGTGTTTGTCTGTTGTGTGTGCATAAAGGGTGGGTGGGGCTTGTTAAAGTGAGGAAATAACAGTAATTGGACAAACCTGGGGACTGTGACTATTGGGCAGTTAAGGGCCAAAGACTTGAATATTTTCTAAGAACTATTGGTTAGAGAATATGGTGCTGACGTATATTGGCAACGTTTCCACTTGGACATTTTGGACATTGCGAACAAGCTCTGGCCCACACGTCCCACTTACATATCTGAGTTTTATATTTCCTGATAACTTGAGGCTATAAATGCCACACATTGTTCAGGATATTAGTTGAAAAGAAAAACAGCCTGCAGTTCTGAAAATATTTCCCAACCACACATGTTCAAATAAATACTCCAGACTGTTCTCACAAACAATACCAAAAACATGAGACAACTAAAGACCGCAGATTGAGTACTGAGCAAAGTGTTGGACACCTCCTCACATCAGGCATCCAGGGTCCTCATCCAACACTCCCAGGACAGAGGCAGCACGAGGTTAGATACAGAGTAAAGCTCCCTCTACACTGTCCCCATCAAACACTCCCCAGGACAGGTACAGCACGGGGTTAGATACAGAGTAAAGCTCCCTCTACACTGTCCCCATCAACACTCCCAGGACAGGTACAGCACGGGGTCGATACAGAGTAAAGCTCCCTCTACACTGTCCCCATCAAACACTCCCAGGACAGAGGCAGCACGGGGTTAGATACAGAGTAAAGCTCCCTCTACACTGTCCCCATCAAACACTCCCAGGACAGGTACAGCACGGGGTTAGATACAGAGTAAAGCTCCCTCTACACTGTCCCATCCAACACTCCCAGGGACAGATACAGCACGGGGTTAGATACAGAGTGAAGCTCCCTCTACACTGTCCCCATCAAACACTCCAAGGCCAGGTACAGCATGGGGTTAGATACAGAATAAAGCTCCCTCTACACTGTCCCCATCAAACACTCCCAGGACAGGTACAGCATGGGGTTACATACAGAGTAAAGCTCCCTCTACACTGTCCCCATCAAACACTCCCAGGACAGGTACAGCACGGGGTTAGATACAGAGTAAAGCTCCCCCTACACTGTCCCCATCAAACACTCCCAGGACAGGTACAGCACAGGGTTAGATACAGAGTAAAGCTCCCCCTACACTGTCCCCATCAAACACTCCCAGGACAGATACAGCACAGGGTTAGATACAGAGTAAAGCTCCCCCTACACTGTCCCCATCAAACACTCCCAGGACAGATACAGCACGGGGTTAGATACAGAGTAAAGCTGCCTCTACACTGTCCCCATCAAACACTCCCAGGACAGGTATAGCACAGGGTTAGATACAGAGTAAGGCTCCCTCTACACTGTCCCCATCAAACACTCCCAGGGCAGGTACAGCACAGGGTTAGATACAGAGTGAAGCTCCCTCTACACTGTCCCCATCAAACACTCCCAGCACAGGTACAGCACGGGGTTAGATACAGAGTAAAGCTCCCTCTACACTGTCCCCATCAAACACTCCCAGCACAGGTACAGCAAGGGGTTAGATACAGAGTAAAGCTCCCTCTCCACTGTCCCCATCAAACACTCCCAGGACAGGTACAGCACGGGGTTAGATACAGAGTAAAGCTGCCTCTACACTGTCCCCATCAAACACTCCCAGGACAGGTACAGCACGGGGTTAGATACAGATTAAAGCTCCCTCTAAACTGTCCCCATCAAACACTCCCAGGACAGGTACAGCACGGGGTTAGATACAGAGTAAAGCTCCCTCTACACTGTCCCCATCAAACAGTCCCAGGACAGGTACAGCACGGGGTTAGATACAGAGTAAAGCTCCCTCTACACTGTCCCCATCAAACACTCCCAGGACAGGTACAGCACGGGGTTAGATACAGATTAAAGCTCCCTCTAAACTGTCCCCATCAAACACTCCCAGGACAGGTACAGCACGGGGTTAGATACAGAGTAAAGCTCCCTCTAAACTGTCCCCATCAAACACTCCCAGGACAGGTACAGCACGGGGTTAGATACAGAGTGAAGCTCCCTCTCCACTGTCCCCATCAAACACTCCCAGGACAGGTACAGCACGGGGTTAGATACAGAGTAAAGCTCCCTCTACACTGTCCCCATCAAACACTCCCAGGACAGGTACAGCATGGGGTTAGATACAGAGTAAAGCTCCCTCTACACTGTCCCCATCAAACACTCCCAGGACAGGTACAGCACGGGGTTAGGTACAGATTAAAGCTCCCTCTACACTGTCCCCATCAAACACTCCCAGGCCAGGTACAGCACGGGGTTAGATACAGAGTAAAGCTCTCTCTACACTGTCCCCATCAAACACTCCCAGGACAGGTACAGCACGGGGTTAGATACAGAGTGAAGCTCCCTTTAGCTTTTTCCCCAGGTCAACCAATGATCCGTTGCTGTGAATTTGGGACTGGAGGGAATTATTAGCTGGGGCGGGTAGTACGAGGATTTGCTGTTCTTGTATGGCCATGTGACAGCAACGACTGTCGTTGTTGACTGGGTAAATGGTGTTGATTTTAATTGTACATTTGCATGACATCGTTATGGAAAGATAATTTCTCGGTACTTGTACGGGCAGGAGGTATGCAATGCTGGAAGGAGGCACAGGTTGGAACTCAATCTACTGCTCGTGGCCATTCAGTGGCTTTTCCATCCAGGTGAGAAGGCACATTGCACCTCTGCTAAACAGGTGCTCAGCAGCATATCTGACAGTGGAGTGTCAGCCTCAATCCTGGAGTGGGGCATGAACGTGCAGTCTCCTGACCATGAGGGGAGATTGACTAACTGAACCATTGCAGGCGTAGTGTGCAAGTTTTTAAAAAATCATTTACGGGATGTGGGCTTCGCTGGTGAGACCAACTTTTATTGCCCATCCCTAATTGCCCCTTGAGAAGGTGGTGGTGAGCTGCCTTCTTGAGCCGCTGCAGTCCTTGAGGTGTAGATACACCCACAGTGCTGTTAGGGAGGGAGTTCCAGGATTTTGACCCAGTGACAGTGAAGGAACGGCCGATATATTTCCAAGTCGGGATGGTGAGTGACTTGGAGGGGAACCTCCAGGTGGTGGGGTTCCCAGGTACCTGCTGCTCTTGTCCTTCTAGATGGTAGAGGTCGTGGGTTTGGAAGGTGCTGTTGAAGGAACCTTGGTGAGTTGCTGCAGTGCATCTTGTAGATGGTACATATCCCTGATAAGTTTATTGAGTCTCCCCTTAAGTGTAACTATAAAGGTAAGGTAAAGTCGCCACAGTCCCAGATGACCATGGGCTGTTTTCCCCTGTGAGGGGGGGAGAGCTGACTGGTGGTGATTTCACCTGAGGGTCACCACACCTCAGGCGAGGGGCAAGTTTGAGAAGGCGGGGCCTATTTGCCTTCTATTCACCCCAACTCACATTCCTCGTTCTCGCCACTCTCCAGGTATCGATGTTTCTCCTGAACTCCCTATTTGGTTTTTTTCTTCATACTTATGGACCCTTCATCATTTTAAGGATCACCTCAGTTTTTCTTCTCTGGAGAAAAGAACCTTAGTCTGTTGAATCTTTCCTGATAGGTATAACCTCTCAGATCTAGGATCGTTCTAGTAACTCTTAATTGCACCTTCTCGAGTGCCTCGCTCTCCTTTTTATCAAATATAGAGATCTGGGCGGCATGGGAGCACAGTGGTTAGCACTGTTGCTTCACAGTGTCAGGGTCCCAGGTTCGATTCCCAGCTTGGTCACTGTCTGTGTAGAGTCTGCACATTCTCCCCGTGTCTGCGTGGGTTTCCTCCGGGTGCTCCGGTTTCCTCCCACAAGTCCCGAAAGACGTGATGTTAGGTGAATTGGACATTCTGAATTCTCCCTCTGTGTACCCGAACAGGTGCCGGAATGTGGCGACTAGGGGCTTTTCACAGTAACTTCATTGCAGTGTTAATGTAAGCCTACTTGTGACAATAAAGATTATTATTCACGATACTTCATAGGGGACTGAGCTTCAGTCGGCTGGGACATTGGCTTCTCACCATTAGCTTTCAAGTACGCTGACACCATTGCATTTATCACACATCTCACACAGCAAAAACGACTCCATGTTCTTTTGCAAAGTGAGTTATGTTTTCCGAGTACTTTAAGACGTTCCTTAATGCCTCCCTGTTTGGCCAGGCTTCTGCTCATGTGGCCTAATGCCTCCTCACATGGTTATGTCTCATATTCACTTTGATAAATCGCATGTGAAGTGCTTTGGGACATTTATAGTACACTAAAGGGGCTAGATATGTGTGAATCGTTATTGGTGTTGACCAGATAATCTGTGTTGATTTTCCTTGGTTGAATAACTGAAGTGAAAGGAACCCCTTTAGCAATGTGTAGATAGGTTCTTGATTAGTAAGAGGGTCAGGGATAATAGGGAGAAGGCAGGAGGATGGGGATGAGAAGCATATCAGCCATTATTGAATGGCACAGCAGACTTGATGGGTCTACTCTATCTATGCCCCTCATCATTTTATACATCACAATCATGTCTCCCCTCAGTCTCTGCTCCAAGGAAAACAACCCCAGTCTATCCCATCTCTCTTCATAATTAACACTCTCCAGCCCAGGCAACATCCTGGTAAATCTCCTCTGCACCCTCTCCAGTGCTATCACATCCCTCCTATAATGTGGATTCCAGAACTGCACACAATACTCTAGCTGCAGCTTCTAGCAACATTGCGAGCCCAACTAATAATAGTAATCTTTATTAGTGTCACAAGTAGGCTTACATTAAGACTGCAATGAAGCTACTGTGAGAATCCTGATCAATCTAAACTGATGTTACTGTAATTCTCAGCACATTCGGGATTGTTCAGAAGGTGCTGTCCAATCGTAGGAACGTATCAACGTCAGTCATTCCCTTTTGAATTTTGCTAGAACAGGTTGGTTGATGTGAAATTTACCATCTTGCATTGCAGGCTCAAGGGTTGCAATGGGAGCTCCCATGATTCTCTGGGACATCAGGCGACAAATGAAGAGGCAGGCGTCACTCTTAGACACATTATTTCATTCACAAGATGCTCTGAGGTCCATGGGAGACTTTCATCTGCCTGAGGAGACCATGCAAAAAGTCAATGATCTTGGGAGTGATCACAAGGCTGCAATAAATGGAATTAGGAATCTGTTTGAGATCGAGAACAGAGGAAATCTTTACACACATGCAGTGACCTCAGATGACTTCAGCCTTATTCCTGCAGGCCCCCAATTTGTTCTGATTCTGGACAAAATTGTTATGGTCCGGGGTGAGGAGGGATGAACTGGCTCCCCTTTGTTATTCAACCTCCTCAGATAGTGGCAACACAGTGAATTTAAAAAGGATCTTTTCCCTCATGGATACTTTTTCCCAGTCCAAATTGTCAGGGCATTCCCTTTTCTTCGCTTTTATTTTTCCGTTCACATTTTTGATCCATGGATGATTAATGGGACATGTGTCTTTAAGCCAAGCAGCGGAATTACAAAGTT
The DNA here is from genome assembly GCF_902713615.1 of Scyliorhinus canicula. Taxonomy (NCBI): domain Eukaryota; kingdom Metazoa; phylum Chordata; class Chondrichthyes; order Carcharhiniformes; family Scyliorhinidae; genus Scyliorhinus; species Scyliorhinus canicula. The sequence continues at coordinate 13,507,453 of NC_052173.1, forward strand.
ACCAGAGAGAATACTAGTTTCTGCTGGTTTGAACAGGAGGCTTCAGACTTGGTACCAAGGAGAGACCATCTGAAACAAAGACTCTTTTTCTCATTTACTTACGATTTTATAACCCCTTTCTTCCCCTCTGTGTTTGTCTGTCGTGTGTGTGTGTGTGTGTGTGTGTGTATGTGTGTGCGTGTGTGTGTGGAGGTTAGGGGGTAAGTTAAAGTGGAGAATTAGATGATAGTTACCCAATTGTATTTGCTGCATCTTTCATTATAGACCTTGTTACAAATAACCAGTAATTGTGTTCACATTTACAAACCTGGTGACTGTCATTATTGGGCAGCCAAAGGGCCAAAGGTATTTTTCGCAGAATAATTGGTCAATTCACATGTTTTGTGACTCCGGTCAAGTTGAGCTGGAATTAATTGCGCATTAGCCCAGGGTGTTGATGCATTGATGTTTTAAAAGGAGCCAATTGAACCAGGCTTTCCTGATTGAAAGAATGGCCGTGTTTATTAGTTACAATACCATAATAAAACGCAACATGCAGACACACAGATTAGAAATTAGTCCAAAAATAAAAGTTAAAAGAAGTCAGTCTTTGGCTTGTCCATTAGGAGTCGGTGATGAAATGTTGTGGCCGTGAAGTTGGGAGTTTCTGGTCGGACTGACTTTGACAGTAGAAAAGTTGGTTTGGAGAGTCTTGGGTCTGCCGGTTAACTCAAAGGACTTATCCTGGTTCCTCTTCAACTGTGCTTTGATGACTTGTAACTTTCTTCCAGAAATCAGTGAAAGAAACTTTTTTTACCAACAATCACAGGGATAATCTTCAGCTGCGACCTTCACAGCTCACACTAGTGCAGTAGAACTAAAACACCAGACTAACACACAAAGATCAGGGTTGTGGCTGGCTTTTACCCCTTTTCTTGTTTATTCTTGGAAGGGAAAAAAAACACACAAACATGTATTTTACCCAGAACTGCTTTCTTCCAACTCACATCATGTCCAGAGTCTGGGATATAACTCTCAGGAGATGGTTTCTACTGAGATGGTAATCAGCCTCCATTATCTCCACAGGAGATTACAGTTCAGTTTTTGCATTGCATCTCTCCCTTTCAAGTGTCTCTGTCTGAAAAAAAGTGTGACATTCCATCCTCTCCGGACTGGTCGGTCAAGGGTAATCTACATGGGAATTTTCCAGAAAGGGGTTACTTTACAGTCTCCGCCATTTGTATGTAATTCTTTGAGAACACCTGTCTTACTAAAATGTTCAACCTGTCCATGAGTAATTTGGGGCTATGATCTGCTGTTACGGCATTTCCCAGAGCCCGTGCATACTTCCCAATTCTAGCTGAGCTGGCAGTAAAAGTGGACACAATAGGCCGCAGTGTCAATTGCGCTGAAATGATTGATGGGAAAACATACAATGGGGGGAAATGTGACCCAGGTTGGTAATTATTAACAGAGAATTCACTACGTTTCGTTCCAAACCTAATTGTCTGTTTGCAATCTAGTACAGCGTGCAGGAAGTCAATGGAGCCTGTATCCACACTCTCACTTAATATTGATGTGTGTTCCAAAAAATCGAAGCTTGTTATGTGTTCCAGATGTTGGGAGGTTCACCTTACAGAAGAAATATATTGCTTGGATAAAGGTTCCTTACACCTGGTTTAAGCCTTTGAATTCATTGACTGTGCTGGGCCGATATAGACCTTGAGGGTGATGATAAGTATTGGGCTCAACCTGATCCCTCCCAGCCCAGGAGAAATTGGGCAAAAGGGCAGATAAAGGTCAACAATTTCCTTCCACGTAACTCTTTTGTGACATTGGTGATCTTCACCAGTAGGATTTTTCATGCAGTTGAAATGCCCACCTAAAACAGGCAGGGTTTCCTGACTGTGTGCATATTATGCTCCTAATATCTGATCATAATTGAGAATAATCATATGCTTGTGAACCTCTGCTCTCTGGAAAATAACACAACTGCACAAAGCCAGCCAAGCATCCCTTCTGCATGTTATGATTGTTATATTCCTGCTAACATTCTCTGGTACTCTTTCAAAAATCTCAATTCCTCAGAAGCAGGGAGCCAGATCACATCCAGAGCATAGAAACATGCCCAAATGGCCTCAGTCAGTGTTTATGTTCCATAGGAGCCTTCTCCTACATTCCTCTGTCAAACTAACAATTTGCAACAATGGTTTGCATTTATATAGCACTTTTCATAGATTATCGTAGAATTTACAGTGCAGAAGGAGGCCATTCAGCCCATCGAGTCTGCACCGGCTCTTGGAAAGAGCACCCTACCCAAGGTCAACACCTCCACCCTATCCCCATAACCCAGTAACCCCACCCAACACTAAGGGCAATTTTGGACACTACGGGCAATTTAGCATGGCCAATCCACCTAACCTGCACATCTTTGGACTGTGGGAGGAAACCGGAGCACCCGGAGGAAACCCATGCACACACGGGGAGGACGTGCAGACTCCGCACAGACAGTATCCCAAGCCAGAATCGAACCTGGGACCCTGGAGCTGTGAAGCAATTGTGCTATCCACAATGCTACCGTGCTGCCACTCTTGATGTTGTGAAATATCCCAAGCTGGCTCACAGGAGCATTACCAAACAAAATTTGACCAACTCAAGTAAGGGCAGGTGGCCAGAAATGTGGACAAAGAGATGGGGGGGGGGGTAAATTCTCCGGTTTCCCAGCCCCGTGTTTCTTGGCGGCTTGATTCTACCTTCCCGCCGCTTGTCAATGGGATTTCCCATTTAAGCCATCCCACACCGCCAGGAAACCCATGGTGGGGGTGTGCATCCGGAGGGTAAAGTAAATCGCAACGTCCGGAGAATTCCAGCCAGGTTTTAAGGAGTATCGTCATGGGAGGAGAGAGTGGTGAGTGTTGTATCGTTGCAGGACAGAAAAGAAACAGTACGTCACGTGGAAAGTCAAATACGGACCGTAATTAGTCTATCCCGGTTTGACTATATATACGTACGCACACGCACACACACATGGCCACAAGAGGGACCTATTCATGATTATGGTGAGGAAGCAGAGAGGTTGAAGGAGGAGATTGCAGAGCTTGCCACCTAAACAGCTGCAGGCACAGATGCCGGTGCTGAGGTGAAGGAGGTGGGAGGTGGACAGGTGGTATTGGAGGAGCACAGAGATCTTGGAGGGTTGTGGGGTTGCAGGAGATTACGGAGATAGAGAGGAAGGTGAGGCCAGGGATTTCTGATCAGAGTGGTGAGAATGTTAAAATCAAGTTATTCGGGGGTTGGGGGCCAATTTTGATCAATGAACTCAGGGATAATGGGTGGCTGGGAGTTGGTATGAGCTAGGATACGGGGAGCTAGTTCGAGCTAGGATACAAGGAGCTGGTGCAAGCGAGGATACGGGCAGCAGAATTTGGATGAATATTGTATAAGGCCCTTAAATACTATGGGCTTTAAATCAGATGGCACCATCACTCTTAATCACTGGGTGGCAGCTTTCGTTGGTGTGTGTGTTGGCTCAGACCTGACCACCAGATAGAATTGAGCACCAGCGGGATGCTATGAGCCAGGGAAGACAGCCCTGCGTTGCGCTCTGGCCTTACATACGGCATCTTGAGAGCGTGACTGGCACCCGGTGAGGGTGTGGCCTAACGTTGGGTGTCCCTTGTCCGCGGTTGGCTTTGCGTCTCTCGCTATTTAACCGCCCCCCCCCCCCCCACGGCCACAGTGGGACGTGGCGCAGGCATACCTAGGCCCCGAGCAGAATTAATCTGTTTCTAGGAAAGGGCCTTCCATGCCCTTTGATCTCTCTGTGCTCCAACACCCAAGCAATTTCATCAATCAGCTAAACAACTTCAGGGAAAAATGGGGTGCTTCAAAAGTCGTGGTTATCTTGGTTGCACTTTATCAGGGGAGCCATGGTAACTGTCGGAGGTTACGGTGACGTGATCGCGAGGCAGACACAATGGGCTCAACCACACAGCCCACGAGGGGAGTTACATCACAAGTCAGGCACGATAAGTACAGCCACAAGTGGAACATATTCAGGCAGGAAGTCCTGTACTGTCACCAGGATGTGATGTCGAATCTCAAACACTTTCAGCCGCTTTTGAAAGTAAAAACTGTGGAGAAAGGAGTGGAGCCCAAGCGATGAGGCACAACGAGTAACGAGTTTAACTCTTAAAAAAAGGACACTTCTAAAACAAAACAATAATAATCACCTGGTTGCTCACCAAACAATCCGGCCCTTTGCGATGCCATGGAAGGCCTCAAACTTACCCATGGGCACCACATGTACCCTCTCCAGGGCCACGCAGGCACAGACGAGACCATGAAAGCGAGATAGGCAGCCAGAGTGACTCCACCAACCATAAACCCCACCCACCTTGCCATCACCTATAAGGGTCATGTCCATGCTGGGCCTGTAGGCTTCGGGCCTTCTCTTTCAGATGCAGATGAGCCTGTTGTGTGTTGTCGGCCATTTTGAAATTCTGGGAGCCGGCCTCCCAGTGGTAAGATGGACACCCAGTTAGGGCCAGAACAAGGTCACTTCAGGAGGGGTTCGTGTCTGCCAACTTGCAAGGCAGATGCAGATTGGGGGTTGTGTTGCAGGTGAGGTCAAGGTGGGCACATCCTTAGACTTAGACCCCAAGAGCTTAGCAAACAAGCCTTGGCAGGCCGCCCACTGTCCCTCCGCACATGCACACGCGCGCACACACTCACTAGCGCACATTCGCTAAAACACACACACACGCGTGTGCACACCTGCTGAGGTGCCCGCCTATTGATACGGCAAATTCTGGCAGGGCATCGATTTTGATGTAACTGTCAGGATCATGGCCTAAGTTAGCTCAGGGCATTTATTTACATTGGATTTCATGAGGAGAGGAAATCAAATGTGACTTGTGTTATATAACTCTGTCAAAGAGATCTGTTCATTATCAGAATGACGCGTACAAGGGGAAAGGGTAAGACAGTGGGCAACTGCCCCACCTAGTGGCCTCTTGGAGCATGGGCATTGCTGCCAATTGTCATGTTCAATATTCCACAGGTTTAACTTGGCGCAAAGGTCTTTGCCAAAGTTAGGAAAAATGAAAGTTGCATTTGTGTAGCAGCTGCCATTATTTCTGGATGTCTCAAAGTGCTTCACAGCCAATGAAGGTTTGGAAGGCGGCACAGTGGTTAGCACTGCTGCCTCACAGCGCCAGGGACCAGGGTTCAATTCTTGCCTTGGGTGACTGTGCGGAGTCTGCACATCCTCCCCGTGTGTGTGTGGGTTTCCTCCGGGTGCTCCGGTTTCCTCCCACAGTCCAAAGATGTGCAGGTTAGGTGGATTGGCCATGCTAAATTGCCCCTTAATGTCCAAAGGTTAGGTGGAGTTACTGGGATAGGGCAGGGGAGTCGACCTATGTCGAGTGCTCCTTCGGAGGGTTTGTAGTATACATAAATGATTTGGAGGAAAATGTGGATGATCTGATTAGTAAGTTCACAGATGACGCACCAAGGTTGGTGAAGTGGCAGATAGTGCTGAGTATTGTCAGAGAATACAGCAGGACACAGATAGGTTGGAGACTTGGGCAGAGAAATGGACAAATGTGAGGTAATGCAGTTTGGCAGGTCTAACATAGAGGGAAAATTACCGTAAATGGCAAGGACTATAGAAATGTCAGAGAGATCTGGGCGTGCAGGTCCACAGATCTTTGAAGGTGGCAACACAAGTGGACAAGGTAGTCAAGAAAGCAAGATTATGAGGGGCATGGATAGAGTGGATGGGCAGGCACTCTTTCCCAGGGTGGAGGGGTCAGTCACCAGGGGGCATAGGTTTAAGGTCCATGGGGCAAAGTTTAGAGGTGATGTGCGAGGCAGGTTTTTACACAGAGGGTGGTGAGTGCCTGGAACACGTTGCCAGGGGAGGCTGCGGAAGCCGATACATTAACGGCGTTCAAAAGGCATCTTGACAAACACATGGATAGGATGGGTATAGAGGGATACGGCACAAGGAAGTGCTGAGGGTTTTGGCCAAGGTTGGTATAATCCCATCACAACGCCTATTGGGGGGGGGGGGGGGGGGGGGGGGGGGGTGGGGGGGGGGAGGAGGAGAATAGGAGCGAATAAACCATCCACCTTAAACCCACACTGAACATAGTGAGTGTCTGGAACTCGCTGCCGGAGGAGGTGGTGGAAGCAGGGACGATAGTGACGTTTAAGGGGCATCTTGACTACATGAATAGGATGAGAATAGAGGGATACGGACCCAGGAAGTGTAGAAGATTTTAGTTTCGACGGGCAGCATGGTCGGCACAGGCTTGGAGGGCCGAAGGGCCTGTTCCTGTGCTGTACTTTTCTTTGTTCTTTGTACAACATACGCATCACACTGAGACAAGCTGCCGTCAGTTTCCCTCTACTCAGTGGATTAAGTTGGAATGTTTGAGAGAAATGTGCTTTGATGACTCCACGTACGATGATATCTTGATTGTCTGCCAACCTCAGAGCCCCAGAGTCAACTGAGTGTAAAAGAATGGGATGAGCCACTAGCTGATGTGTTAATACTTATGCATTTGCGAAATGGGATTGAGCATAAAGGTCCTGATTGATCAAGAACCTGTGTTAGGAAAGAGTTAATATTCCCTAGTGCGTAAATTAGAACTGGGGGTTTAATTGTTTCATAGATTACACTTATTGTTTAATAGACTGCACCGATATATAAAGGGGGTACAGGTGACACGTTTTTGATGCTGGCAAAGTAATTACTGAACACAATAAACTTGGAGTCAAAGAAGTCATGACTTGTTTCTTAGTTCTTATACTAGTGTTACCGTTGGAGTTCAGCAATCTGATCTGCTTTACTGCTGCAACCGTTTGATATCATATGCAGTATTTATTTCAAGGTAAAGGCCTGAGGTATCCAAAGTGCGCTTTCAACCATTTTGATGTGTTTACGAAAAGCGGAATCCTCACTGAAGGCAGCTCGGAATGTTCTCCCTCCCGGAGCTTCTGCAGAGACAGGCTGCTGGCTTTGTGCTGAAATTAGTCAATTAACTTAATTGTTTGGCGAATGGAGGGGTCGATCTGTGAGGAAATCACGGATCACTTGGAGGGGGGGGGTGGTTGGGGGGAGCAGAAAAGTTGAGTTGAGGCCATGATCAGGTCAGCCGTGATCTTATTGAATGGCAGAAGAGTTGCCAACTCTCCAGAATTGGCCTGGAGTCTCCAGGAATTGAAGATTCCTGTGCGCAGCCTTGGAGAAAAAAATCGTCGGGACACTAAAAAAAGGATTGTTCAGAAAAAAATATATCGTTGCCCAGATATAAAAGGATTGAAAATGGGGGAGGGGAAGGCTGTTTGGCTGACAGTCATGCGTCATCCAATTGGGTAAGGAGTTATTTTGCATTCAAATTGGTGTAGGAAGAATAACAATAATCTTTAATATTGTCACAAGTAGGCTTGCATTAACACTGCAATGAAGTTACTGTGAAAAGCCCCTAGTCGCCACATTCCGGCGCCTGTTCGGGTACACAGAGGGAGAATTCAAAATGTCCAATTCACCTAACAAGCACGGCCTTTGGGACTTGTGGGAGGAAACCGGAGCACCCGGAGGAAACCCACGCAGACACGGGGAGAACGTGCAGACTCTGCACAAATAGTGATCCAAGCCGGGAATCGAACCTGGGACCCTGGAGCTGTGAAGCAACAGTGCCAACCACTGTGCTACCATGCCGCTCTAATATTAGGGTCTGCCACATATTGGGTTACCATAAGACTGAGGACAATATTGCCTACGCAGCCATGTACGAGAACACATGACCCACACCCGGGGTTAGTCCAGTGTTGGACAGAGACATGTGTCTAAGCAAGCATGGAGACAGCTCTTAGCTTGAACCCTTTACTTTACAGGGACATGGTTCTGTGATAAATACATACACAGCTAACTGATTTTAAGATGACAAAGACATTATGAAGACCTACAAAATGATAACCAACGCTCAACAACAGTGTTAAGTAATGGGTTAAGAGACATTCCAATTAGCTGTCTCATTGGTGCTAAGTATCCAATAATTGACACTGATATGTAAAGGGGCTTCAGGTGGCCTTTGTGTCAGGTGATGTGAAGATAGAGTTTTGTGCAGACTCTGTTAAAGTGAAATAAAGGTGTTGGTGAAAAGGAGCAGAACCTTTGATTCTTTATACAACAGCAGCTAAACGTCTAACAACAGGATGGATGTTTTGGCTGACTAATGGCTCAAGTGCGGGGGCGAGAAATTTCCAGGAATACATTTAATCACATATTTGGCAACCCTGAGAAACATTGAAAATAGGAGCAGGGATAGGCCATTCGGCCCATCGAGCCTGTTCCACTATTCAACTTGAACATGGCTGATCGTCTATCTCAACATCGTGCACCTGCGCTCTCCCCATACCCCTCGACACCTTTAGAGTCGAGCAATCAATCTATTTCCTTCTTAAATATATCCAGTGGCTTGGCCTCCAACTTATGTACCGATGAAGCAGAAGGTAGTGCCACGTGTAACTTGTCAAGGAATGGCCTGGAGTCAGGCACATTTCCAGGGCACAACTGTGACTAAATCTGCTTCCCGTTTGGCTGTGGGAAGACAGGTTAAGCGAAGGGTGGACATATCAGGGCTCCAGAAAACTTTGATTTTGGCCCTTTAGCCTGCTTTTTTTGCGGAGGGGGGGGGATTTGGGGTGGAACTTTGTTAGTTCAATGGGATAAGAGTCTCCTGTAAAGGATTGCCCAAAACGTACGAGGCCAGACAGCTGATGAGTAAAGAATCGCCATCATCCTCTGAAGCCTCTCGAGCTTTGTCTGCTTGAGAAAATGGCGGAGCTCCAGTTGAATCTTTGATCACTCCACTGGTCACTGAGATGTTTACAGGCGTCTTGGAGGTGGAACTTAAGACAGCAGGCTTTCTCTGTCCCCTATTCGCGTGGCCGTGGCCAAAACGGACCTGATGGTAAAGGTGGCACAGCACAGCGCGACAGGATGCAGAGGTGACCCTATCATGGCAGAGTGACCAGATCGCCTTCCTGGCAGAGGAGATGGCACGGGTGGCTGGAGTTAACCAGGCGATGGGAGCCAAGGTGGACGATCTGAGGAATCGTCTCAGAAGGCAGTCTTGTGAATCGTCAGGCTGCTGGAGGGCCAGGAAGGCCCACATCCAGCAGAGTATGTGTCGCAGTTGTTTGGGAAGATAGTGGGGGAGGGTGGAATGACATCACTCCCGAATTGGATCGGGTCCACAGATCGCACAGGTCAAAACCCCATTCTGGTGAACCGCCGTGGACAATCATCGTGTGCTTTCATATATTTTTTAGAAAATATTTTATTGAGGCATTTAGAATTTTAACATTTTAAACAAAAAGAACCAACAAACACAAACAACCCACAACAACATAACCATCTCCCCCCTCCCCCTCCATTATTTGCCAGATCCATTTGCGGATCAAGGACCAGACAAGGCTATGGAAGGGCTGAGTGGAGCAGGTTTTCCATTTAGGATTTGATAGTAGGGCCTGGGAGGAGGGGGGGGGGGGGAGGTGCTGCAGGTTTGATTAAATAATGGGTACCTTTCTCGCCGATGAAAATTTTGGCACACCCAAATGGGATGTATGTGATTAGTAGTGGATTGATGGCAGGTCCGCCTTTGGGCCTAGTTAATTTGTATGCACCAAACTGGGATGATACAGCTTTTGTCAACAGGTTGCTGGTTTGGGTGGTGAGGGAGGCATGGTAGCACAGTGGTTAGCACTGTTGCTTCACAGCTCCAGGGTCCCAGGTTCGATTCCCGGCTTGGGTCACTGTCTGTGCGGAATCTGCACGTTCTCCCCGTGTCTGCGTGGGTTTCCTCCGGGTGCTCCGGTTTCCTCCCACAGTCCAAAGATGTGCAGGTTAGGTGGATTGGCCATGCTAAATTGCCCCTTACTGTCCAAAGATGTGCAGGTTAGGTGGATAGGCCATGCTAAATTGTCCCATAGTGTCCAAAGATGTACAGGTTAGGTGGATAGGCCATGCTAAATTATCCCTTAGTGTCCAAAGATGTGCAGGTTAGGTGGATAGGCCATGCTAAATTGTCCCTTAGTGTCCAAAGATGTGCAGGTTAGGTGGATAGGCCATGCTAAATTGTCCCTTAGTGTCCAAAGATGTGCAGGTTAGGTGGATAGGCCATGATAAATTGTCCCTTAGTGTCCAAAGATGTGCAGGTTAGGTGGATTGGCCGTGATAAATTGTCCCTTAGTGTCCAAAGATGTGCAGGTTAGGTGGATTGGCCATGTTAAATTGTCCCTTAGTGTCCAAAGATGTGCAGGTTAGGTGGATTGGCCATGATAAATTGTCCCTTAGTGTCCAAAGACGTGCAGGTTAGGTGGATTGGCCATGATAAATTGTCCCTTAGTGTCCAAAGATGGGCGGGTTAGGTGGATTGGCCGTGTTAAATTGTCCCTTAGTGTCCAAAGATGTGCAGGTTAGGTGGATTGGCCGTGTTAAATTGTCCCTTAGTGTCCAAAAAAGGTTAGGTGGGGTTACTAGGCTACGGGATTAGGGTGGAGGTGTGGGTTTAAGCAGGGTGCTCTTTCCAAGGGCCAGTACAGACTCAATGGGCCAAGTGGCCTCCTTCTGCACTGTAAATTCTGTGATCTATGATCTCTCCTTTCTGGGGTTATGAGGGCGGAATGTTTGGAAACAGTTATTTCAGATCTTGCTCCACATTTTGTGGACTTGGTATTGGGGCAGGGTCCCTCTCAGCCCCCCCTCCCTGTGGTGGTTGGAGACGATGTTGTTGGCAGACAAGGGATTCTGTGAGAGGGTTTCCTCCGCCATTGGGGAGCACATTGAGTTTAATAGGAGTGAGACGATATCGCCTTCCGTGGTGTGGGAGGTTCTGAAGTTGAGTTTTATGACGTTTTCAGGCCATTGTTGTTAGAGATGTTTAATGATTCCTTGCCCCGGGGGGTATTGCTGGTCACACCGGCGCAGGCATCGATCCCTTTGACTTTGAAGAAGGATAAGGATCTGTCAGAGTGTGGGTTGTCCTATTTGGTTACTCAACCCTGATGCTAAACTCTTGCCAAAGGTTCTGGCAATGCGCTGGGAGCCCTGCGTACCAGGGGTAGTCTCGGAGGAATAGACTGGTTTTGTCAAGGGTTGGCAGTTGTCGGCCAATAGACGTTGACAACTTAATATCGCCCTGTCTCCCTCGCAGGTCCCTGAGCCAGAGGTGATTGTTTCAATGGATACTGAAAAGGCATTTGATCAGGTGGAGTGGGGGTATCTCTTTGAGATCCTTGGAAGATTTGATTGTGGGCCTAAGATAATCTCTGAGATCTGTCTTCTATATAGAGCCCCCACTGCGAGTGTTCATATCAATGCCTGGAGCTTGGGATATTTCCACTGGAATATGGATACGAGGCAGGGTTGCCCATTGTCCCCCCCTATTGTTTGCCTTGGCAATTGACCCTCTGGCCATAGCGTTGAGGTAATCTACAGAGTGGAGGGGGATACAGAGGAGAGGGACGGAGCATAGGGTTTCCTTGTATGCTGATCATCTGCTGTTGTATATAACAGATCCACTCTCCAACGTGAAGGAGACAATGAAGCGAATGAGGAGTATTGGCTCCTTCTCAGGATAGGAGTTGAATCAGGCCAAAAGCGAATACTTCCTGGCGAATTTCCCGGGGAGGGGAGGCGATTTAGGAATGTTGCCTTTTCACTTGGCCAAGTCTAGCTTCTGTTATCTAGGAATCCGGGTGGCCCACGATTGGGCCTTGCTGTATAAACTTTGTTTTACTGGGCCCAGTGAATGGGGTTAAATCTGAGTTGAAGAAGTGGGACAATCTCCCTCTGTCCTCGGCTGGCAGCGGGTCCAGTCGGTAAACATTCACAGGGTCAACTCCACCTCCTCCTGTGCTAGGCCCAGCTTGATTCAGTTTAAGGTGGGTCACAGGGCACATCATAATTTACAAAAGTACTTGAGGTAAGATGAAGCCACAGTGAATCACTGTGGCCTGGAAAGTACTGTTCAAAAATGTGGTGACAGCGGATTCAATCGGAATTTCCAAAAGAGCTAACTCTGGCGAAAAAGACAAAGGGTGGGATCTCCTGGTCTTGTCGAAGGCAAGACCATCACGAAGAAACAAGTCCCGCCGATAGGCCCCGCGACCCTTCAACGGACCGGCCCGATCGTTGCCCCGGAATATGTGAACACCACACCACTCACAAGTACCCCCCACCCCCTCAAACAGCCAGTTCATCCTCGACTTGGTCAGGTGGCCTCAGACTGATAACATTTTCCTTAAACGTGAGAGTTAGGACGGCCATTTTCTATCCGGATCAATCTATACTTTTACTTGACGATTCGCCATCCTTATTTTCACATTTTCCCTTCTAAAACTCTAGAAGTCTGCCTTTGCCTTAAGCAAGAAACCATTTCTGTATTATATTTGAAAGTTAAACTTGTTTTATGAATTACTTCTCTTGAAGTCTTTTGCTGGCAATGCTTTATTGAGAATAGATTTGAGTTTCTCTCAATCGTAATCAACAGAAGCAATAAAAGATTCTTACTTGGCATCCAAGAAGTGTAACTCAAATTTCTACCGAGTTTTAAAGTGTATGCGAGACTGCACTTGAACCACATGGTAGATCTCAACAACATGTTTACACTTCTGGCATGAGGTGTATTGTACTCAACTGGATGTGTCATATCGACAAGCACTCTGTGCTTCAGGGTGTTCAACTTAAACTGAAAAATATATATGGTAAAACATTAACACGCTGTCTCCATCTAGTGGCCACTCTCATATTTGGGCAGCAGCATTTTGATTTGTCAGGGGCGACCCCTGCCCATTTGCACACGTGTGGGATTCTCTGTCCCCCGATGCCGCTATCGTAATCAGCGGTCAGGCAGAGAATCCTTTTTGGCGGCAAAATCGGGGGAGGAGCCTGTCTTCGGATGCTCCGGCCCCTCCAAAACAGCGTCATCGAGGTATACGCCGCCCGCCGTTGAGACGGCCTCAGGACGTCACCTGAAGCCTCTCCACCGATGCTCCGCCCCCGATGGGCGGATCCAGCGCCGCCACAGTCGGTGGGGGGGGGGGGGGGCATGCTGCTTGCCGTGGGGGGCTTCGGCGAGGGCTGGAGGGGACTGGTGGGGCGTGGTCCCCGGGGTGGTGAGGGGGGTACAGGGGGGCACTATCTGACAGGTCAGGTACGCGCGTGGCCGGCATCATGTTGTGCGGCGCGGCCGCTGCAGGTTGTCGCTCTGCGCATGCGCGGCCACGGAGCCGGCAATACTCCGCCCGTTTTTGGTGCGGCAGCCGGGAGTTTTACTCGGTGCCGCTGCTCGCCCCTCACCGGTCCCAGAATCGGTGATGGTTCGGCGCGGATTTTGGCGGCGTAAAACGCCACAGTTCCCCTGCCGGCGTCGGCACTTAGCCGCAAAAACGGTGAATCGAGCCCATTGAGTTCTTTCTGGTTGTACACTGGTTAGTTTGCTTGTAGAAGTCTTCTTTCAGTCTTGTTTAATATATTAAAACAACACACAAAGGAACTGAGCAATGTGTATCTTTAATCACTGAATTACTCTGGATCCACGTGAAGTGAAAAACTCACCACTATTCTTCGAATTCCCCCATACCAAAAAGGGTCAATAAAACATTCAAAATGGTCACTTCCGGTGACGGCGGGCGGGAGGCAGCAGCACACTGGAGGGCTCCCGCTCGGGAATAGGAATTTTGGAGTTTTAACGCCCGGTCCCGGGAGCAACGGAAGCTGAAAGAGCTGTAAGAAGGCACAGGGAGGAGAAATGTCCAAGCTTGGGAGAAAAACGGCCGTGAAAAAGGGGGATAATGGACGTTCGCCGGTGAGTGGAAAGATCAGCGCAGGAACTGTAAGGAAAGCAGAGGATGGGGCACCAGGGGAGGCCGCATCGCTCACAGCAGAAGAAATGGCCAAGGTAATGGCCGTGGAACTTGACAAACAGTTCACAAAGCCCATGGAGGCGATGAGGAAGGAGATGGGGGCGGTATTGAAAGTGCCGGTGATTGCCCCGGTGAGGGCGGCGGTATCAAGCGCAGCGGCGGAGGTGCGGGAGCAAGGGGAGACACTGAAGGACGTGGATGAGGTATTATCGCAGCACAGTGATCAACTCACCTCGATGGGGAAGGAGTTGCGGAGGGTGATAGAGACCAACAAGGCCTGGAAAACAGATCCAGGCCGCAGAATCTGAGGATCGTGAGTCTGCCCGAAGGGGTGGAAGGCCCGAGGCCGACGGAGTATTTCGCCACGATGTTGGCGGAGCTATTGGGGGAGGGGGGGCGATCCCTCCCGATATGAACTGGATCTGGCTCATTGGTCATGGAGGCCTATACCAAAGGCGAGTGAGCCGCCAAGAGTAGTAACTGTTTGTTTCCGTAGGTACAGCGTGAAGGAGACGGTCCTGTGCTGGGCTGGAGCTGGTACACGCATACACCAGGACTTTACAGTGGAGCTGGCGAGGAGGCGGGCTGCCTTCAGCCGGGTGAAGAAGTTGTGGGTCAGGTGAACTTGATACACTTTGGGGTTCTCTAAACCCTGGCCGATAACAAATTGGGGGCTGGAGGGGGATAACAGTCCATCTATTGGATTGGCTTAGTGAAATTAAAGACAGTGAGGGTGAGCATATTGTGGTTGCTTTTCAGGTGTGGTTGTGGCTTTAACAATTATAGTTAAAGACGAGAGACAAGTTCAATTGAGGCTTTATTGCTGTGTGATACTATTCCTCCGGCTGCAACTGTAGACTAGGGTCTGAGTGACTCACACGCATATTTATACACAAGCTCCCTGTGGGTGGAGCTAGCCGGCAGGGGCTTACCGGAGGAACCTGTATTACAGGTACAGGCATACATCCCCCTACTGCAGTACACATAACTACAGTGGTTATCATCACATCCACCCCCTGTAAAAATGAGTTCGGCGGGGGTGACGTGCAACTATAATACTAAGGATGATATATTTACAAAAAAGTTCAAACAAAGAAAACCAAGAGTCCATCCGGTTAGCAGGTTACAGGTTGAGCCGAACCGGCGGTCGAACGTTCCGCTGTGATCGGCGTAGCTGTGGTGGCAATGTCGGTGCAGGTGCTGGCGGTGTTAGTGCTGGCTGCTGGCAGGATGACTCCGAGAGCGATTTTAAAAAGTGAAACACTTGCTGTTTTCTAACACGGACAGTGACCTGGGGCCGGGATCGGACCCGGGTCCTCGGCGTCGTGGCTGATCTCTGCGCGCCCCGGAATCTGGCCTCTTGTCAAGTCCTGATGTTCAATCGCTCTGCCATCGGCGGCCAAGCCTTCAGCTGCCGACATCTGAAAACCTGAAGCGATAAACAGAAAATGCTGGAGGTACTTTGGAAATCAGGAAGGGCAGCGCGTTAGCACAGTGGTTAGCATAGTTGCTTCACAGCTCCAGGGTCCCAGGTTCTATTCCCCGCTGGGTCACTGTCTGTGCGGAGTCTGCACGTTCTCCCCGTGTTTGCGTGGGTTTCCTCCGGGTGCTCCGGTTTCCTCCCACAGTCCAAAGATGTGCAGGTTAGGTGGGTTGGCCGAGCTACATTGTCCCTTAGTGTCCAAAGATGTGCAGGTTAGGTGGATTGACCATGTTAAATTGTCCCTTAGTGTCCAAAGATGTGCAGGTTAGGTGGATTGGCCATGCTAAATTGTCCCTTAGTGTCCAAAGATGTGCAGGTTAGGTGGATTGGCCATGATAAATTGTCCCTTAGTGTCCAAAGATGTGCAGGTTAGGTGGATTGACCATGTTAAATTGTCCCTTAGTGTCCAAAGATGTACAGGTTAGGTGGATTGGCCATGCTAAATGGTGTCCAAAAAGGTTGGGTGGGGTTGCTGGGTTACGGGGATAGGATGGAGGTGTGGGTTTAAGTAGGGTGCTCTTTCCAAGGGCCGGTGCAGACTCGATGGGCCGCATGGCCTCCTTCTGCACTGAAAGTTCTATGATTCTCTGAAATCTGTGGAGTGACCTTTGATCAGAACTTAGGAAAGAAATGGGTCATTATCACATTGCTCTTTGCGGAATGTTACTGTGTCGAAATTGGCCGCTGCATTTCCGAACTTCCAACAGTGACTTCAAACAGTACCTCATTGGTTGTAAAGCACTTTGGGACATTCAGAGGTTGTGAAAGGTGCTATAGAAATGCAGATCTTTCTTCCTTTGAATCCAACTGGAATGGACATGTCCAAAATATCTTCCAGTCTTGTATTATTTGATTGTCACTTGCTTTCTGAGCTACTCTACATTATTACATCAATCGAAAGCCCACTTAAAATGAAATAAAATATATAAACCTCTGGGATTTCAAAAATGATATAACGCTGCAAATGTGTTACTCGAAACACAGCAGTTCTGGCAAAACTGGAGGTGGCAGTTGACTCAAAATGGTCATTGGTAAAGTGTTAAAAGAATGTGGAATGATCATGGATTGCAATATGCCTCAATCCTGCAGCAGGAATTGATGTAAGGTCAGCATGGTGGGGGCAGCGTGGTAGCATGGTGGTTAGCATAAATGCTTCACAGCTCCAGGGTCCCAGGTTCGATTCCCGGCTGGGTCACTGTCTGTGCGGAGTCTGCACGTCCTCCCCATGTGTGCGTGGGTTTCCTCCGGGTGCTCCGGTTTCCTCCCACAGTCCAAAGATGTGCGGGTTAGGTGGATTGGCCATGCTAAATTGCCCTTAGTTTCCTAAAAAGTAAGGTTAAGGGGGAGGGGTTGTTGGGTTTCGGGTATAGGGTGGATACGTGGGTTTGAGTAGGGTGATCATTGCTCGGCACAACATTGAGGGCCGAAGGGCCTGTACTGTTCTACGTCTAAGTCTAAGTCACTGACTTGAAACATTGGGCCTCGTTGCACCTAATTTAGTGATGCAACGGGGCCATTAAATCTCGCAAGAGATTCTGGGCGGAGTGTTCGTGGTCTTAGCCAGGATAGTGGAGGAGGGAGTGGACCCGGACCCTTTGGTGGCGATATTTGGGGTTTCAGAGAAGCCGGAGCTCATGGAGAGGAGGAAGGCCGATGTCTTGGCCTTCGCCTCTCTGATTCCACGGCGGCGAATTTTGCTGGAGTGGCGGTCGGCATTGCCACCGGGGGTAGCAGCATGGTTGGGTGACCTGTATGACTTCCTGCGGTTAGAGAAGATAAAGTATGAGTTAAGGGGCTCAGCAGGGGGGGGTTTGAGAAAAGGTGGGGTGATGTGTTATCTGTGCTGGTCTAACGTCGACTGCAACTGGATGCAGTAAAACCAAAAACAGGCTTCCGACACAGGAGATGGTCCAACACTGTTTTATTGAACCTGTTGATTGCCGTACATAATCTGCTGTATGTTGACACTCTATTAACCTAACTGATAACCTCCTACTGGCTTGACCAGACTAGCTCTCTATCACATGGTGATGATGTTCACTGGCCTGTGCATTGTGACTATCTCCCTAGCCGTGTCCTGTGAGAGAGGGAGAGCCTTAATGCCCTGTGGGCTTTATAGTGGTGGTGTCCTGTCTGGTGATTGGTTGTTCTGTGTCGTGTGTGTTCATTGGTTATCCTGTGTGTCAATCACTGCCTGTCTGCATCTCATGATATACATGAGTGGATATTATGACAGGGGGATGTTTGTGACCATGTTTGAGGAGTTGTTCGATGCGGGGAGGGGGGGGGGGGGGGGGGGGGGGGGGGGGGGGGGGGGGGGGGGGGGG